>NW_024348530.1:1066344-1128067 GCF_902729225.1 Pteropus medius
ATATATATTAATATATAATATATATGTATATGTTAATTTCTTCACCACCACAGCTCTTCAAGGTATGTACTATTCTTATCCCCTTTGTACAAATGGGAAAACTAGCAACAGTCTCTGTCCTCATATCTTGTTATTTCACATTCATACTGCTTTAGGAAAGAAAAAATGATGAAAACAATGAACTGTCTTTAATATCAGATATTACCTACTTCAGAATGCAAGCTATAGAAGAAAACACTGCCCTCTTCCCTCTTAATTTCAAATATATCTCTCTAGAGATAAAATTATTCAATAAATTCTGGACAACCCCAATATAATACAGACCTCTCCTGCATGAATCCAAGAGCACCACAACTGAAAACACATCTTTTGAAATATAATCAATATAAGATTATGCAGTAGAGTTATCCCAGGAAGTACATTTGTATCTTGTCACCCAATTTCAGCAGGGAATTCCATTATAAATTAAATCTACCTTCCAATAACTAAAACAAGAATTACATTAGGCACTGTTCTTAGGAACTATTGGCACTTGGGTTATGGAAACAAATTAGTAAATAGAATATGATTTGAACTTGGATATTATGGTAATGTTAAAGTATCAACCAGAGTCTAGTATTTACAGGGTTAATCTTTAAAAGTCTTTTCAAAACTGGCCAGATCTAATTGGAATATTTCTGAATACAATTGTCCACCCTTGCCAAGAAAGGTTCTCATTAAATGCAAGGGGATAAAATTTGCTGGTTGTAGCATGTATTTTTTTTTCCTGAGAAAATTAAGAACCGTCCCATAGAAGTATAATAGAATGTATAAATCTAGTATGACTTGGGAGCAGTGTATCTGACATTGAAGATACAGAGCTGTCATAATGGCGATAACCTATACATTGAGCAGTAGAAATTCCAGTAGAGTTAATGCATCTTCTGACGATAAAAACAGATCTAAGCAAAAATAAAATACCAAAAGCCTCGTAAAAACAGCAATCAGCAGCCACCTTTTCAGCATAAGTTAAAATTCAATAGGGATCATTGTCAATTAAACAGGCAGGCTTGACATTTAAGTTGTATTGTGATAAATAAAAATGAATTCTAATATTGATCTTATGATAGGGAAGCATGTAAGCAGAAGACCTTCTGGCCCACTTGAGCTATGTAAAGAGTCAGTTGACTTTGGTTTATAGAGATAAACCTGAACAGTTGTGTTAGCCTCTCCACTGAATGCTTCATCATTTATAGCAATCTGTTATCAGAAAAAAAAAAAAAAAACACTTCTCATTGACTTTGAGGAAGGTATAGCAAACACCCTTCTGAAGTTCTAGAGAAGGATACCTGTTGAGTTTACCAATTCTACATTTCTCCTCATATCAGATGAGATAACTCATCTACCTTCCTACCCACTTAAATTAACACTCAAATGAGAACTCATACCGAGAAACATTTTCTGCTACTTCTATGGTAATTTTCTGTTTCCTTACACAATCCAGTTTCTTGGATGGTTTTTAAACATTCTCTTAACGAAGTGTTTACACTTGCACCAAGTTGTGGTGGAAATTTTTCATTTCCAGATCCCAGAATGAAATTTTCCTGAAGGAAGCCAAGAAGGGCTACTACTACCACTCCTAGCAACCTCTTTACCATCATCTGTGAATCCTCAGCCTCAGTGGCTGCTATGGGAGGGCATCTTTATACCATTCATATTTGAGACTCAAATAGGGCTGCTATAAACCATGGAAGCTGTCCCTGAACCTTTACCTTAGCAACCGCCAGCCTGTATACTTGTACATACTGAGACATGGAAATGAGGGGAAATGAGAATGATCATATAGAAAGCATTACAAATATTCCAGAGTCCAAGTTCTCCTCCTCAACTAAATGGAGTGTTTGTAAAAAAAGGGCTAATAGGTATTTATAAAAGTCTAAAAAAAGAGATTAACTTGATGGTTATCAATATTATAATAGTAAAACAACTGAAAAATGACCAAAGATAGAGAAAAAGTTTGACTACTACCTGAATACTAAAATGATTAATGTCCCCTAAACTGATCTTCTTAAGAAGGGCTATAAAATCAGTGCACATTAACATGAATACGTAAGCTAACACAGTTGCTATGTAAAGCTTCCCATTCCTGAACCTTTATACCTACAATATCCAAAGTATCTGACTTCGGACTGCTCTCTCCTCCACAGATGATAATCTCCTATTGATGCCATCTACATATCTTGGTATATACTAGAAGGGGATGATGATGAATAACATTAGGTATTACAGTGGTGTGGCAGACTGCTGATTGTTTCTTGATTTTTTTTTTCTTTTGTTCCTTTATTTTAGGAATACAACCCCTTTCTAGCTCTCACCAGACATGTGCTTACCCAGTTGAGCATTACATCTCCCAGTTTCCGTTACAACTAAGTGTGGCTACATGCATCTTCGGCTTTACATTCTTGGAAATAACAAAACTTGAACTCTACACTCCCTCTTTTCTCATCCCCATGGTATGGAATGCAGATACAACAGTGATCTAGTTTTGACTATGCAGATAAGAGGCATTCTTATGTCACTATGGCATTATAGGATAGAAGGAATCTGGGTTCCTAATGAAGCAGAGCTGCCCCATTCAAACAAATCAAGGAGAAAGAAACTTCTGTTATTTAAACCACTGTATTTTGGGGTCTCTTTTTTACAGTACCTTAGCCTGTATTTTAAATAATGTCAGTAAATTGTTTAAAAATATCTGCTTAGACATACTGGTTTTGAATTTCAGCTTCCATAGTACTAGCAGCATGCCTTTGGGGGAGTCTCTTAAACACTCTGAGCATCAATTCTCTCATCTGTAAAATGTCACTAATGTACTGGGAGTGTTGTAAAGATAGTGCATGCAGAGCATTTAACACAATGTCTAGCTCACTTTAATTGTTTAATAAATATTACCTATAGCTATATAGAGAGAGGCTCAATGAAAATTTAAAAAGCGAAAGAAATGCTGTCAATTAAATTAATAAATAGGAGTCTCTCTGGCTAACAAAAATATCTAAGAAAAGTAAAAAAAGAAGCTTTGCTTACAATTTCTTACCATTTTTGTATTATTATTGGAAAATTTCTAGAAGGCAGTACATTTCATTGTGACACATTACAAATAATGTAGAAGTCCTATTCTACAGAACTCTACTGGGGAAAGAATCTCCAAATGTATGAGTGATTCTGTTCAAATAAAATCCCATAGAATATGCAGATAAATCTAAGTCATTTAAGAACTGACCTGATTAAATGGCAAATCCTCAGCAGAGGTAAATAGCTTGCAATACACTTGGAAGATGAAAAGGTACCACAGGAACAACCCAAGAGAAGTCTGCTTCTCTAAAGGTCAAGCTCTTGTCAAAATGCAAAATTCATGGCAGGTGAAAAAAGAAAAAAAAAAGGAATATGGTCAGCTAGGACTAGGATGGCTTTGTTATTTTTTTTCTTTGTCAATTTCCAATGCCAGAGGGTTCACCTTAGAAGCAGAGAGGGGAAAGAATATCAAATCTTAGAAATAAAATGGTATTAAGAGAAACACTGCAATCAAGATATGAAAACATGGCCCAGTGAGACTTCTTGGAACATAGCATCCCGCAAAGCCTAAACAATATTATAATGATATACCTGAAACAGGCATCCTCTTTCTAGTCATTCTAGAAAGTGACTTACTCAGTCTCTGTATATGGGGCCTTGTTTCTGTCATAGAGATAACAGAATGACAAACTCTAGTTTGAGCTGTGCCCTGTGATTACATAAGCACCAGCATTATCCCTGAATTTCTCAAAGTGGCAATGACTTATCAGAGGCTGTCACTGGCAACTGTCCCAACAGTTGGATAAAGAGAAAATAGTTTAGGTATTCCCAGAAATAGCATAAGGCGGGTAATTCTAGGATGTGCTAGAAAAACATGAGCAAATATTGATTTCCTTTACATTTTTTGATGGTCATTTTTTTTATATCCCACCTATAACATCCTATCTCACTTTGTTTCCTGGCCTATGGGTTACTCTTTACATCTACTTAACCTGTATTCATTAGAGGGAGAAGAACACCTTTCTTCTTGAAATAAAAAAAAAAATCATTTTTATTTAGTCTTTGTTCATATTGAAGAAGATATAGGAGTCAGTAAGATATCACGTACCAAATAGTTTCTTCTAAGTGTCCCTTTAACTGATACTAACACTTCTTCTCCTCTGTCAACTTTAGTTTTCTTTCTGGTATCACACTCCTCCATCTGCACCTTTTCTCACCCATGTAGCAGAACACATTTTTTTTTGTCTTCACATTATCATCCATATTTTATACACTCCACCCACTATTAAATAAAACAAAACAAACAAACAAAAAGACAATTATAGTAGCAAGAGTAATGGAGTCATAAAACCATGGCTTGATTCCTAAGTTTTCTTGTATAATCTTAGGCAACTCTGCAACTTCCCTGTGACTTCCCTATGCCTAATTCTTTCCTTGCAAAATGAGGGTGAAAATAATAGCACCTATGTCACTGGTTTATTGAGAGGATTAAATGAGATATTGCATGTACAATACCGGGCACTGTGTGTGGCTTTATTATTCTTGACATTATGCTATTCCTAAACAGTCTGAGAAAGCAGAGTGCTCTGGATACTACATGAACCCCCGATCTCATCATTGGCGGAACTCTACTGCTTTCTATCTTATGCACCTCTTTTCTATCCATCCTTTTCATCCTGTGTCTTAGCCCTGCTAGTCCCAATGATATCTAATAGTGTCCCTCAGTGGTGAAGAGGCTGAGTACACTCTGAAGGTAACCGCTCAGTATGAAGATGTTGATTTCAGTGCATCTGAACACATGTACATAGACCAACAAATGGTTCCTGGGAAGGAAGCTGAAAGCTCCTCGATAATTCTCTTCCTGATCTTCAAATTCTGTCAAAAAACACATTTCTGTCTACTACTTTGAAAGGAGGCCTACTGGCAAGTTGGAATCATGAGCTATAGGTCTAAGCCCAGTTCTGCCTACTAGGGCTTTAGAAAGGTCAGTTGGGTGGTTTTGTCTTTTAAAAGGGGAAGAGAAAAAAGGAATGAAAACTAGAAGAGTAAAGAGTTTGAGAAAAGATATAAAAAGAAGAATGGAGGTAGAGTGAGTTGTAACGGTGAAGTGTTATCATCTCTAGGGACACTCGCTGACATTCATCTGTTCCCTGGATTACCTGCCCCTGCTTCATAGGGACACATTCCTTTCTCCTGAGAAGACATTTGGGCAATTTAAAACTAGGTCTGAAGACATCCATTCCTTTTATTCATGAAGAGAGGAATTTTTTTTAGGAAAGCTAACAATAGGATCCTTGTTCAGTAAATAAATCAATTTTAATTTACTAGTAGAAGTGTTTAATTTTACAAAGGACAAAATTTAAAAATTGAAAAAATATTTTCGAAATACTTTTTTTTTAATGGTCAATGGTTTATTCTTTTTCAATTACAGTTGACATTCAATATTATTTTATATTAGTTTCAGGTGTATAGCATAGCGGTTAGACATTTATATAATTTACAAAGTGATCCCCCAATCAGTCTGGTACCCATCTGGCACTATTCATAATTATTATTATATTATTAACTATATTCTCTATGCTATAGTTTACATCCACATGATTATTTTATAACTACCAATTGTGGGGAGGGGCTAGGTGAAAAGGTGAAGGGATTGGGAATACTTTTCATGGATCAGAGGTCTGCTGGATGGAAGCCACTATGATTTTGTTCATTTACTAATTCTTCATTTTTCTCTCCTTTTATTGCATAGCAATTCTTTTCTGAATCAAAGATCTCTGAATAATTCTGAGTTGAGTGTAGGAGTCACTAGCAATAAGGAAATAGGCTTGAAATCTGGTCAAAAAATTAAAACGTTTGATTAATTGGGCACTTATGTCAAAATAATTTGCAAGTCTACTTAAAATTAGCATTCTCAACAACCCACAGAAAGGGAGAAAATATTTGCAAATCATATATCTGATAAGGGGTTAATATCAAGATTAAATAAAGAACTACAAGTTAACAGCAGTAACAACAACAAACAACTTGACTGTAAAATGGGCAAAGGACTTGAATAGACATTTCTCCAAAGGCGATGTGTATTTGCCAACAAGCACATGAAAAGATGCTTAACATTTCTTTTAATTAGGGAACTCCAAATTAAATATTACCTCATATCTATTAGGATGGCTACTATAAAAAAAAAATAGAAAATAACAATTGTCGGAAAGGATATAAAGAAGAGAGAATACTTGTGCACTGCTGGTAGGAATGTAAAATAGTGCAACTGCTATGGAAAACAGTATGAAGATTCCTCAAAAAGTTAAAACTAGAACTACCATATGATTAAGCAATTCCACTTCTGGATATATATCAAAAAAATTGAAAGCAAGGACATGAAGAGATATTTGTATACTATGTTCATAGCATCATTATTCACCTTAGCCAAAGGGTAGAAATGACTCAAGTGTCCATTGAAAAATAAATGGATAAACAAAAATATGGTATATACATACAATGCAATATTATTCCACTTTAGAAAGAGAGGAAATTCTGACGCATTCTAAAACATGAATGAACCTTGAGGACATTGTGTTAAGTGAAATAAGCCAGCCATAAAAGGATACATACATACATACTGTATGATTCCACTTATATGAGGTTCCTAGAGTAGTCAAATTCATAGAGACGGAAAGTAGAATGGTAATTACCAGAGTCTAGGGAAGGAGGAATTGGGGTGTTATTGTTTAATAAGTATGGTGTTTCAGTTTTGCAAGATGAAAAGTTCTGTAGATGGATGGTAGTGATGATTGCATAACAATGAAAATGTACTTAATGCCACTGAACTGTACACTTAAAATGGTTAAGATGGTAAGTTTTATGTTATGTATGTTTTACCACAATTTTTTAAATGTCAAGGTCATTAAAAATAAGCAAAGTTTCAGAAGTCAGTGCAGCAAGAGGAGCCTAAGTAGACACAACAACTAACTGCAATGTGATATCCTGGATATGATATCTCGGAACAGAAAAAAGCATTAGGTAAAAACTAAGGAAATCTGAAAAAAACATAACAGAATTTACTTAATGATAATGCATACATATATAATGATTTGTCAATTTACCTTACAAAATATATCATACGAACGTAAGATGTTAACAATAAGGGAAATTAGGTGTGAGATATATGTGAACTCTGTGCTATCTTAATTGTTCTGAAAATCTGAAACTATTGTAAAATACACAGTTTATATTTTTAATGCTATTTGCCCTGGTTTTCACAGAGTGACCCATTTAAAACAAATACCAATTACAGTTCTGTAGCTGACATTTAAACTGTTATTCATCCGGCTCACTTAGCACTCACCTCTGAGGAGTTTTAGTGTTCTTTACTGATCACAATTTTAATCTAATTAATCCTAAGTTCATCCATATGAGGCTAGGACAAGCAGCACTACAGAATTACCCTCTTTTTTAAACAAGGAGACTGAGGCACAGAAAGCTTAAGGGTTGTCTCAAGGTCAATTAACTAACTTAATGTCAAAGCCAAGAGAGTAACCCTATAGTCCCTATTTCCCAGTTTAGCACCCAAAGGCATCTTTCCCTAATGAGCCTTTAAGGATGTACAAGTACAATTAGAAGACTTTAAGGGTGTGGCCAAAACTTTGCTCTAAGTAGCACAGATTCACTCACTCCAAATTCACTACTGCAAGGAATCCTCCAATGTTGTGCCCTTAGGTTTCACTTGCCCCTAATATTCTCTTTTCTTCCCCAATTACTATATGCCTCTATATCATAACTGTTCAGCAAATATATGTCCACTGAATGAATAAAGGAATACATGTAAGAATGAATGAATAAATGAATGAGTTGTCAAAGGCAAGAGACATCAGTGGACTCTAGTGAGAATGATTCCTGTTCCAAGACCACATGATAGCCAGACAAATAGTGGCACATCTTCTCTCAGCATCCCCTCCGCCCCTACATACCCTTTATTGTAATCAACCAAGTTATTTTCTAAGATTTCTCTCTCTCCCTCTCTGCTTCTCTCTTTCCTTTTCTCCCTCTCCTCTTTCTCTCTCCTTCTACTTCTCTCTCCTTCCCTCTCTTATAAACTCTTTTACTTATGTCACGTTTTCTAACTAATTATGTGGTGTGATTACACTAGCATGTTATGTCTTTTCCTATTACACATATCAGGATTCCCTTCTATGGCCTTCAAAACACTAGTGCTTTCTCATGTGAAGATACTTTTCTAATTGTAAATTGAATCTTTTTGCCCACTATTACATTGCAATTTTAGTGATGATCAATCTTCATTTTTCAATTAACATTAGTTTTAAATACTTGAGCTATGTTTCCTTGCTATCCATCTCACCAGACTTTATAATCTATTAAAGCCAACTCTTAAAAGCAGCAGATACATTACATATTTTAACAAATCTTCCTTAAATAAATCCTTCAATAATGCAATTAATCATCCCATTTGTCTTATTAAATTTGGATATTTTTAATAGGAGATTTTTTTTTAAATATAGGCACACCTATAGTCTATGAGCCATATGTATAACAAGCTATATTTCTCTACTACTATTTTTATGTTTCCTTTGATTTAAATATTTAAAATTCAAACCCATAGCTCCCCTGTGTGTTTTAACTGCCACATATCATTTGATCATCTTAAGCTATAAGCTGTTTTTCTATTCTAAGGCAAAACCAACCATGATTGTAGGCAGTTTGTACTGAAGTAAATGAGAATCTGGGTAGTATTAATACTTAGATTTTGGAAAGTAGCTTTAAGGTTGTGAGGTGTCTTGAAAATATAATTTGCAAATCTTCACAATTGAGCACTAACCTTTCTGCTTAATTTAGAATGAATGCTCAGGCAGAGCTCTTCTTCCTCCAGGGCACCTAGAGGACTGCTGATATTTGGTGCTCATTAAAAGCCATTTAAATAGCAGTGCAATGACATAGGGTAACTGGCAGTTAGGGGTAGAGAGTATTTAAGATTTCTAGCATAACTGGTAAAAAATTGATATTCCCTCATGAGGAGGAAACATGGCATTCTTTAGGTCCTTAAAAATATAATAGAACATAAGGGATTAGGTTGAGGTATCTTATTTTAGGGAAGAGAAAGCTGATTACTGTATCACACACCTGAAAAATTTACATATACTTGCCCATTCCCTGTTCAAAATATCTGATTTTATTTGCTTTTCATTCTACACAGCACACTTACCTGTGACTTGCAAATGAGGTAAATATCCAATCACATATCAATGAAATAAGGAAATTTTACTCAAGGAAATAGGTAAATTTTGCCATCTCAATTCCACCCCTCTGATTCCTATCAAAGTGGCAGACTTTACCCTCTTTTAGGACAAATAATATATCTATGGTATATTCTTTGTGCTGCTTTGGCATACCACTGGAGGCACAAATATACGTTCAGATAATGTGGTTTAGATTCTAGGGAAAAGCTAAGTTTCCATTCTATCGTTCTGACCCAGATCTGGATGCTGACATCATTTCGAAATAGAAGGATCTGTCCTTTAATTATTGTTTGAGGGACCCAAGAACTACAAAAGTTTCTTTCAATATAAATTTCTATCATCTTGCTAGTAGCTATATAAGGCACTCAAAACCTAGAAACTCCTAAAAAATATACCTCATGTTCTTTCCTTTGTCCGAAATGGCCTTCACTTGGCTGCCTAGTATTCACACTATAGAGCTCAAGTTTCATATCTCAGATGTCTCTTGAACATGCTCCTGTTACCCTGGCATGTAGTCGCTGTGTTAGTACATATCAGTCTCCCCCACTACATTGTAAACTACTGAGTTATCTTTCAACTCTTAATGTCCAATGAGTGTCACAGTGTCAGGCATAGTGCATCACTAAATAAATTTGAAATAAATTACTGTATAAAGAAAAAAGTATGCTTCATTTCAACCTATTCTGCTAATTCAGACTAGAGTGCTCAAACATGTTCCATCTCTCCATCTCTATCTATCTATCTATCTATCTATCTATCTATCTATCTATCTATCTATCTATCTATCATCTATCTGTCTCTGCGTGTTGAAAGATTTGGCACTGTGGGTGGCTGTATAAAGCCTGGGCCTTGCCCTGGGATTGGACGCGAATGGTCAACTGGACTCTTTTAATTGCAAGTGATAGAAAATGGAACTCAAGTGGCTTAAACACAAAGAGACTTTATTGGATCAAATGATAAAAATTTTCCAGGTAAATAAGTCTGCATCAATGGCTCAAGTACGTACCCAAGATCCCATGCCTTATTTCTTGACTTTAACTTTCACCTCGCCTCCATTTCAAATTTGTCTGCCATGGTCACAAGATGACTGTAGCAACTCCAGAACTTATATTCAATAACTCTAAGTCCATTGATAAGAGCATGGACCTCTTTCCCAGAAGTGTTCATGAAAGTCTCATTGTACCTCTTTTGCTCCAGACGGGACATATGCCCATCCTTGAAGTAATCATTGATGCTTAGAGGAATGCAAAGCTCTAATTGGCTTAGGCCTAGATCATGTGCCTACAATAAGCACATGGCCTGAGAGTGGGAAGAGGTGATCTACTAAGAATAAATAAAGGTATGGTTTCCAAAAAAAAGGTAAATCAATTCTGGGTGGCAAAAGAAACGATGCCGATTATTATACACAAATTAAAATTAGCTAAGAATTTAATCAAAGAAACAAGATTAGAAATTAAATTAGCTGACTTGAAATAAACTATAACAATATTATTATATGAATATGGGAAGGGAGAGGTACAAACATTAAGTCATTTTCTTGATTTCATAAACCCATATATCATTCATTCCTCAAAGACAGGAAAATTGTACCTCCTGTTGTACACTGAAGTGTTTTTAGAATGCCTTCAGAATGAACATATGAAGGACAAAGATTGGTCTCACCAACTAAAAAGACTCCTAAAAAATAACCTATTAATTTACTCAGTAATATCAATGAAATTAACTTGTTTTGGCTATTAAAACACACAAGATTGCCCAATTGTCTATAGTCCTGAGGGTCTGATTTTTATGTCTTTAAAAAGAGAACATAATATGTAAATAGGATTTCATATTTTATTGATGAGGTAAGAATTATATTTCTCTGCACTTTAAACATGTGGAAGTTGTAGCAAAGATAGACCTTACAAAGAGGTCTGCTAAAGTCCAGATTACCTTTTGCAAGGCAGTACTTATCTTTATCCAATAACCACTTAACCAAAGAATACTTTTATTTATTTATTTTTTAATTTAGCTTCCTCTTTCATATGAGGGCTTTAGGTCTGAACAGAATAAATTTCCATTGTTAGAGACAACATTCATTATAGATAATGAAATATCTGTAAGCGGCTTAACAGAGACCAGAGGGAAGAAACTGAGTGGAAATAAAGAAAGCACATGGGAGAAACAATTGTGATGCTACCTTAACTTTAAAAATTATATTTTGGCCATATTAAAATAATCAGGCATATAAATATGAATGTGCAATTATTGTTGGAGGACTTCTAATTGGAACAGACAATGTGATCATTGTGACCACCAATATGATCACATTCTTCAGTAATAATCTGGCTCAAAATGCCACCAAAGTGCAGCTAAAACTTCATCCTGAAAGAATGACTAAAGTCCATGGAATATACTAGAATAAAAGGTATTCAAATAATATGTATAAAATGGAACTTGAAATTGTACTTTAGTTGGTACATCTCTGTCATATGACATATAGAAAACTGAGGTACAGATCATCTAAAAGACTTCCCTAGGATCAAAGTAAAACTCTTAAATTAGTGTTATTCAAAGTTGGGTACATGTACTTTGTGGTTATAAAAGAGATCCACATGGTAAAGGAAGAAAATATTAAATGTTGATAATTTTGTGTATTTTATTATGTACATAATGTTTGCAGAGTTATGTGCACTCAAACCTTTATTGTCTGATCATTATGTCTGGTCAAAATCATTTGTAGACTACTGTCTTAAAAGTATAACCTAGATCTGGATCAGATTTTCCCTTATCACCACTCACCCCTCTCATCCCTCTCCGATTTCAGACATATGTGTTACTGAGCATGTATAGCTCTGTCAATCAGCTCAAGATGCACTTTCTCTCAGCCGAGGACTAAGAATTAAAATTATTTTGGCCAGGATTTTTAAATTCTTATTTCTTTATCTGCCTGCTTCAACATATAATCATTCTTTCCTGAATCATGCAGATTTAAAAAAGAAAGAAAGAAAGAAACCCAAATACTAAGGTAACACTGCTTCTTCTGAGGAAAAGGCAAAGTAAATAAGAATTTTTAATAAAATATAAATAACCACAAAAAATACCTCTCACACCTTATCTAATACAAAATCTCCTTTGAGGATTTTTTTGAAAGAGATATGTCGTCAGTATCCGACATGCTAATTGAGTTATCAGTCCTCAAAGGCTGATGAAGAATGAATCAATTATCACATATATTTTATTCTACAGCCTATACACTGATAAATAACACTAGAGCCACCCCCTAGTGGGCTTCTGCCCAAAAGCCCTGGAACTGACACTCTGCTGGAGGGGTAATGTGATTGATAAAATAGAAGGTGTGTGGGAGTAAATCTACACTGATTACAACTTGAGTTTAAAAGTTAAATTTAGGAGAGCCCACAACTCAGAGTTCCTAAAGGATGAAGCTTTTTCAATATGAAAAATTTTCAAGACATGGTAGAAAGCAGGAATCATGGGGGTATTATATTTTTTTTCTAGGTTAAAAAAAAAAAAGCTCAAAATATACTTGAGCTTCTATAGAACACTTTCTTTGGAATTTATAGTACATGACAGTTTTTCAGTGAGTTATTCGGTCATCTCAGAAGTTTACATTCACCTTGGATGGTGATCAAAACAGGTGAGTCTCCTCAATACATTCTTCTCTATAACAGAATGCAGCATAGCATAATAGTTAAGGTAAGGGTTCTGGAGCCAGACTCCCTGGCTTTGAATCATGACTCTGAAACTTACTAGTTGTATGAGTTTAGGCAAATTACTTACCCTCAGTTTCCCCATTCTCAAAAAATAGAGATTATAATGGAACCTAACTAATAGAGTTGCTGTGATAATTAAGTAATATGAATAGTACCTCACGAAGAGTAAATGCTTAATAATGGTGGTGGTGGTGGTGGTAGTTGGAGGTGATGAGTGTTAAATCAATCTTCTTGGAGATTTAAGTTGCTATCTAAAATATAGGATGACCAAGTGCTATCGTTCTTTTGAGTTATTCTCATTTAACATTTCCTTATCATTCACTCAGTATATCATGGAGGGACCTGTACACAGAATTATATCAAACTAAACTTCAGCCTTCAAAAGAAAGACTATCTTTAGGTCTTTTTATTGCTCACCTATGGTTGTGAAATGCAGCACTTTTAATTTATATTTTCCAGTGTATTGACTAAACTTCAAATAGCTGATGGTGTGTGGCACAACTTACTATCTAAAAAAATAAGACAACCTTTTCTAACTCCCAATTTACCACTGACATGGATAGAATCTGTGTTCTATGGGATGAAATATTGTAATTCTGTTGAGTCCAAGGACAAGGAATATTATGGCAGCTCTTCTGGTTAGAACAAGAATCCATCTGCAATGAAGCCTTCTAGAATTTTTGATTCTACCAAAAGCCTTCTTTGCTTCTTGGCCTTGACACTTGAGTCAGCATTTTGAATTTCAGTTGTCTTCTCATCACACAGCTTATCAATTTTGTACCTCTTATCTTGAAATAGGATACACCTGTCATCTTGAAATGGATGGTAACAGGGTTAACAGAAAGATGCCCAACACAAATAGGGAAAGAATATGAGTTCCCACAATGTGGGTAATAAACACAACTTATTACACACAGGTGGCAGATGCATAGAGCAAGAGGCCCAGCCTTAATTCCAGTTGCAGAGGTAAGCTTCCTTGATCTTCAAGTCCCCTGAAAGTACCCTATTGTCAATGATACCAACTGATTGGGATGAGGAACTCATGTAGTCCTTCATGTAAGTCACTTTTTTGCCATTTTCAGTACTATCTTGGTCCTTCCTAACCATTCTATAGACTCTGGCAACTTATCTACCTGCCTACCCATAAGGTTGCAAATAACTGTAAACTACTCCGTACATACCTGCATGCTTCCTACAAGGATAAATAAATAAAAGATCTACTTCCAAGTATTAGTTTTCCACAAACACCCTCTCCCAGCAGTCTTCAGTTTAAGGCCTACGTAAAGTTTATACTTGTTAATAGTTTTTCACAGCCTGAACAAAGAAATTCTTTGTTAGACCAACAACTCACACTAAAATCCAATGTATAAAAGAGGTAAAAGTGGAGGTGATGTGTTTGAAACAGACTGAGAGGCCCAGAATCTTCCCTTCTTGGTCACCTGTTTTGCATTCCTTACCTCCCAATCTCAGTTACTCCAGTGTAGGTTGGTGGTCAAGAGCATAGACTCCGAAGGCAGACTGCCTAGATTTGAATCATGATTTTAGCACTTCCTTTGTAAGACATGGTCACATTGCAGGGGAAGGTCTAATATTGTTTTAGGAGCAGAGAGAAATGGAGAAAACAGTCCCCATGAATTCGAAAGGTCATTAAACCTAGAATAGAAAGGAGAGGTGCTCAAAGCTTAACTCACTTTTTTGCCTTAAGGTAGATGATTGGCCTTGGGTGAAAATAATCCTGGATATCTTGACAGTTAGGTAATACATTTATATGACCTATTAGGAAAGGAAAGGAAAGGAAAGGGAAAGGGAAAGGGAAAGGGAAAGGGAAAGGGAAAGGGAGAAATGTTGGACAGCAATGATTCAGCATGTGTCCAAATCTTTTAATGTTAGTGGCAGTACTATAGAAATACCAGCTGATAACATGACTGGCTTCACCAAGTTAAGAGTCGAGGCAGTTCTAAGGTTCAAATAGAAGCCAAGCCATGATACTCAGGCTTAGTGACAGCCTTTTAACAAGGTTTTAGAAAAACTCTGCATCTGAGAAAGACTATGTAAACTAGGTACCTTGCATTGTGCCCATATATCATAATGCAGACTCACAGATGTGAAAGCCCATCTGGATAGCATGGATGTGATTCCAGTCAATCTCTAAGAGAACTGTTATATCAAGACAAGTACTCGTTGAATATGTTCAAAGCCTACAAAACTAATTTTAAGACAGACTGTTGCAGACCACGGAATTATAAATCTACATGGCATATCTTTTGTAATTATTGCTACTTTGTCAGAGACTTTTCTACATATTGCAAAAATCAAAATTTACCACATTATTTTACATTAATTAAATGTGTGATCTTTTCTATGTAGGTTTAGCAATGGTAATAATTATCCAACAAAATAATTACCTAACATATACCTTCCCTGTCTTACTAAGTGACTTCAGAAAACTGGTCCTTGCCCTTTTCTAAGCCCACATATGCATAATTCCTAGATTAAGAACAACAAAATTATACAGTCAATGGCCAGTGCTATCTTCAACAAAAGGCAGAAAGTATAAAGTCCTCTGGACTTTTCAGGTCAACTGCTATGTAGGCACATGATGTGCAAGGTGCTATTGCATTGAGGGTTGTAAAATAATGAGATAAGTGATAAGGGGACCACAGAATGTTAGCAGTGGAAGGACTCTTAGAGAATAATGGTTCAATCCCTTCATTTTTTTTTAACTTCCTAATTTTCTGGATGAATAAATTAAATTCCAAAGAAGATAAACCATGTGTTCCATGTCATATATCTAGTTAATGGCAACACTGGGGCAAAAATTGGGGTCTCTTGATTCTCATATTAGTACTTTTTTGTATTATATCAAAGTATGCTAAGCAACTATGGGAAGAAAGAGATGTAACTTACTTCTCAGTGGCGATCTAGAAAGGCTGAAATAGAAAAGCTACACTATGAAGTTTGTTCACAATATGACAGGTAAAGCTGAATAAAAGGGAAAACACAACAAGGAGAATGAAAACCAGAAGCAAAGATGCATTATTGGGAAAGTATGCCATCTGGAGACCAGAAAACAGTCCAGTTTAGCTACAAACACAATTTCTTGGCAAGGAGACTATTAACATTTTTGGTGGGACAATTCTGAAACAGTGAGGGTCTATTTCACTCAATACAATGCTGGCACTTAGAATTGAGTGTAGGCTCTGTGCTATTCAAAGCCATCTTTCCACCAGGTAGTTTGGAACAGTATCTGTAATTTGAGTTCTGATTCCAATATACTTAAAATTTTTTTCAAATAAAAATGCCTTGTTAAAATGTTTTGCCTCTGTTATTTGAAGTTTCACTTGTTCCCAGGTGCATTCAGCGTAGATGAAAAGAAAACCAAAAAGTGTTAAATATGCTCATTGCAAGCAGATATTTGATATTTTGCAGGACACAAAAATACTACTTTATTGAATGACAGGCTGTTCAAAACCATAGTGTTAATGAGATTGTGTCAGCATTTTCATTAGTAACCTAAGCACATGTATTTTCAGTTTTGGAGATCAGTTGGAAAACATCAGATCTATTGCTTCTAAATCAAAGCATAGACACTAGAAAAATACCAATTTTAGTCAAAGACACTATGCCAAGATGCCATGTCAAAGAAATTGCAATGAGAATGGGAATCAACTTCCAGGGACACTCCAAACACAAAAACAGGTTTGGCGGTCTCTCATGCTTTGAAATGGCAAAACAAAGAGCTTGCCAGTTGGTGACAAATCAGCATATGACATTGCATCTGATGGATAGCACCCAGAAACTCACTGGTTCTAATTTTCTGAAATATACTAGTTTTCTGAAAAAATGGAAAATTTGTTTCGTACTACCAAATGAATGCTGGGGAAAAAGAAAAACAAAAACACCAGAATATATCTAGCAAGCAAATATTCTGCACCTAATGGTCTCCTGCCAAGGTCACTGATTTGACATCCAACCACGTCAGTTCAAAGGCAACCGACCACACCACAAGCATTGCCCAGCACTTGCAAATGTGTAATATAACCTGGGTCAACTGAATGTCATTTGAGAGACTATTGATTTTTCAGAGCAAAATCCACCTCACAACTAAAAAAATAAAATAAAATATAAAATAAAATAAATTAAAAAAAATAGACCTTGGCTTGATAATAATGGTTAATTTGTTAACACAAATTTCTTTTCATATATATCTCTCAAGGTTAACATCAGTGTGGTTAACAGGATGGACTAACGGAACGAGATTCTCTAGGTTTGAATCCTATTTACTACTTGGGAGGCCTTAGGTACGTTGTATCACTGTTTCTCAATGAGAAAAATAATAATACCTACTTCAAAGGGTTACAAAAATTAGCCAATACATACAGAGCACTTAGAAGATTTCCTAGTACATAATAACATAATGAGTATCCAATAATGTTAATCAGGATGATTATGATGCCATACTTTGGGAAAGGTATTGAAAAATCAATGAAAATAAGATCTAGAAGAGACAGATTTATATTTGATATGAAGCAAAAGAGAGAAAAGAAAAGAGGAAGGGAGAGAGGAAGGGAGGGAAAGGATGAGAGAGGAAAAGGGAGGGTGGGGGGAGGGCAGGAGACAGATTACAAATTTTTCCAAGGAGACCTTATAGTATTTCTACTCTTTCCTTTAAATACTTTAAACTTTAAAACTTTAAAATGAGGATTTAGAATTCTTGATATCTAGGAAGGGATCCTCTATGACAGGGTTTCCCTAACCCCTTTCCTCTTAATGAAATGTTGACTTATTTTCTATAAATAAGGCTTCTATAAATACTTCATAAAATGCTATATTGGTTTGATTTCCAGTTACTTGACCATTAAGTGCTGAGCTAAAATCCCTCCAACCATGCAAATGCAGAGGGTCAGTTCTCACTGTATACCCTCCCCAACTAATGTCAAGAAAACAAGGCCTGGCTGAAAATCAGGACCTGAACGGCCTCAGTCACTAGAATATTTGGAAAGAGTTTGATAGAGCTTTGAAATAATTCATCAAGATGATATCCCATGAATGGGCAGTACTTTTCTGGGGGTTGTCCTTTCCTATTATTCAGAAACAGAGGACAAATATTTTTAGGGAAGCATGGAGGACGGGAGGTCTCCAAGGTCAAAACCATTATTGCAAGTATTTTCAATTTTCAGTTCAACTCAAGACCTTGCAGACACTTTTCTGAAGCTGCAACAATCCACAAAATATTGCAAGTAAATGGTCATTCCCAAAATATTTTCTTTTTTTATGAGAGAACCATGTAGTTATCCGACGTAGATCAGGGAAAAATCTAAAATACAAGTCATAAAAATATATGCAAGGCAAATGTGTGTTTTTGTTATGTGTTCACAGTGGCCTTATCAGGGATAGTAGGAGGCAGTGGCTTTTATTTATATATGTTTAGCACAAGAATGAAAGTGGAACATTTTTAAAATATTACCATATTAATAATTCTTCAAGCAAAAGCTCAACATGATTTAAAAAAAGAAAAATCCAGATCAAGTCAGAAGACTCAAAGGTCTTTCAGTGGTGTTTTATTTTCCCCAGTGTGCTCAAAGACCTTATCTATTCTTCTATGGATGTTTTTTCATGAGAAATCCCATTTCTCTCTCTTTCTCTCTCTCTTTCTCTGCCTCTGTCTCTCTCTGTCTGTCTGTCTGTCTGTCTGTCTGTCTCTGTCTGTCTCTGTCTCTCTCTCTCACTCTCACACACACACAAACAGCAACCATTAAATATGTAAGGTCTCTATTAATTGGCAATTGACTTTAAAAATGGGATACTTGCTAATTTGATGGGAGAGCGGAATGAGGAATAGAATTCTACATCCTTTAACATTAGGTGGAGCCTACAACTCTTTTCAAAATGCCTTTCAATAATTTTATTTGATAAATGTTAACATAGGACTTACTGTGCGATAGACATCGTTTATAGTGCTTTGCCATAGTTAACTCACTTAACTGTCACAACTCTATACATCAAGCAATGTTATTATCATCAACATTTTACAAATGAAGAAGATTAAGTGGCTTTCCTAAGGTCATGTGGCTAGTAGGTAGCAAAGTTAGACTTTGAACCTAGGGCATCTGGATCCAATGTTCTGGCTATTAACCATTATGCTATCCACCCTGGTCATAGTACATAAAATAAAGACAAAATTAGGAAGTGAGTGTGAGATACTCCAGCTCTTTGTTGAAACAGAATCAGGTCACCATTATTTTTGAGATGTACAATGTCTTGCCTTTTGCCCTAAGGCAAATTTCAGCTGTGGTTTCACTCCCATTCCATCAGTGGCAAAATATAACTTTTTTGTCTTTTACTTCTAAAGGTTTTTTTTTTAATTGCTCTACAAATGACAGGATTCTTCCAGCTCCCTCTCAAATGTTTTTTTCTAGTTCATTCATTTAAGTAATAACTGTTGCTTAACTGATAGCTTGACATATCCAATCTTTTTTTTTTCTTGATATAGTCTTGGCTTGGCTTAATGAAAGTCTTCTGGTTGCCACAGGTAAAAAGAAATATATATATATATATATATATATATATATATATATATATATATATATATATATATATATATATATTTACTACAAAGAAGCAGGGCAACAATAACATTAATAGTCATAATAGATATATTTTTGATATGCCATATGTCCTGAACACTGGTCCTAGATACACTATAAATATTTTCTTGTTAAATCCTCAAAAAATTCTTAAAAACAAATAAGTATTATTCTAATACCATAGGCAAGGAAACAGAGACTAAAATAATAAGCAAATGAACTCAAATGTTTCAGTTAGTAGATTTGAATCAATGCTCATCATACTGGTTATCATCAGAACAATTATTTTACTGCTTTAGAGTTAAATAGATGTCTTCCCAATGGTTGCTTAGCTAGTATGTGGCACATGTAGGATTTCTACTCAAGTCTTATAATCCCAAGACTGATGTTCATTCCATAAGATCTAAAGTTTGGCTTTAGGCAGAAAATTGATCATTTGATGCCTTTGATTAAATGTTGATCTAAATTCAACAATGTGTGGGTCTTCTTAGATTCAATCTCTGTAATTAATAATAGAAGGTAAAGGTAGCTGTGTGTGCGTGCGTGTGTGTTTATGTATGTTGGAGCAGGAGACTGGGGGTGAATGTAAGTTACATTCTGTTATTTTAACTTTGATGAAAATTGCTAAAATTCATAGAATATTGGAGGTAGCCTGGTCTAACTTTTGGAATCTACAGGAGAAGTACCATTTCTCTTTTGTTCAATAAAACTTTTGGAGTTAGTCAGGGTGCTCTTGGGAGGAAGAGAAAGAAGTAGATCATCAGGGAGACAATAATACATACTACTTAATGAAAAGACAAGCGTATGCAAAAATACATTTCTGTACCAATTTTCCAACTTCCTGCTTTAAAATCTTACCATGCATGTACACATTTTTAACAAAATGCTAACAGTCACAGTAACAAATGTTACAGCTCAAAATGCAAATATTTTTTCTATCACAATTCCTTTTTCTATCACTCATAATTGCATCAACCATTGCACATTTTAGCTAAAATGTTCTTTGTTTACCCTTAGGGCAAACACTAAGTTTTTTCCCCTTTTCCAAATGACATGTGAGAAAACTCCCTTTAGCTATATCTGAGTCACCACCAGAAAAGAGAGGAGAGATCCTTGTTATAATCAAAGTGGGGAAGAAGATAATGCAAAAGAGAACTTTTACAGTTTCTGTGTCCAAAAGGAAAAAAAAAATGAAGAACCTGAACTTTAAAATTCAAGATGATAAGATGATATACTTTCCTATTGTGAAAAAATTGGCCAAGAATAACTTATTAACACTTAAGGGTGGCTTGCTGAACTAGCAGATACCCTGTTCCCTGAATGAGAACTGCTGGAGGAAGAAGGCAAAAGGCTTTCAGGGAAAAAGAATGTCACAAGAGAGTGGAACAAGGGTTCAATTAATTCTCTTTTCCCAAAGGATGTGCTTTTGACTCAGCCCCAAGGGTCCCAATCTATTCTGGTCCATAGTCCTCTTGGGTTTAGCTGTCCCCAGGTCTTCATATCCTTTACTGTCTAGGCACATTTATTTCTAGTTATATTAACTAAACTCTATGTAAGGATAGAAGCATTTGATGGCAAGCTCAGATCATGTTATATATATTTTGATACAAGCAACCCTTTTTTTCAGTATTCTTTCTCTGTGGGTATATGTATGTGTTGCAGGGGAGTGTTCACAGAAATAAAACATTTTACTCTACACATTGGAGAATAATTCTAGATAAAAGTCTTCTTGTCTTAATAGCATTTATTTTTCTATTCTGCTTTCTAGTTATAAAAGTAATCCATTTTTATTAAGGAAAATGTGGAAATATGGAAAAACATAAAAGAATAAAATGAGAATCACCAATATTCCTAGTACCCAAAGATGACTCTGATATAATAGCCTCCCATTCTTCTTTCTATAAACACTTTCTTTCCCAAGAAAAGAGACTGTTCCATGCATGTTATATTGTAATCTGTTTTATCATGTCACCAGTCCTGTTTCTTTTTTCTATGTTTAATAATTCCTTAGGTAAAGTCACCCAATCTTATAGCTTTAAATACAATCTATTTGCTGATGCCTCCCAAACAGTATCCAGCCATAGCATCTCCCTTAAATCCATATTCATACATCCACACTTATACAACATTTCCCTTAGCTTCTTAATAGGTATCTCAAGCCACACATGCCCAAAACTGAGCACTGATGTTTGCCATCTTCTCCAAACAGCCTCCTGCAGTTTTCTCCATCTCACTAACACATAAACACCATCCTTCCAGTTATTCACCCCAAAAATCTTAATTCATTTCATTCTCTCATATCTCACATTCAGTCCATTAGAAAATCTTGGGAACTCTATTACCCTCGAGAACTACTATCATCTCTCACCGGGATTCTTCCAATAACTTTCTGACTGGTCTCTCCGCTTCTGCCCTTGCCCTCTTTGTCCATTGTGTGTGTTGCAATCATTGCAGTAAGAATATTCTTGGTAAAACGTAAGTTAGATCTTCACACTCTGTCTTCCTTTCTCTCTATTGGATGGAAATCTTTATGAGGACCTTCAAGCCCCTTTCCAATATGGACCTTTGTTACCTCTCTGACCTGTTCTTTTTTATTTGTCTATGTTCATTCTCCTCTTAGCAGGCTGGCCTTTGCTATTGGAACATTGCTATTCCTCAAATACCCCAGGCATACCTCCACCTTTGCATTTGCTGTTCCCCACGATTGGAATATTTTTGCCCCAGGTATCCTAGTGACACTTTCCCTGAACTCCATTTAAAATTTCACCCATATACTTCATATCATAGTTCCCTGAATTTTTCTCTTTAACTTTAAAATTCTGTACTATATATTTCACTCATTTATCTTGATAATGACCTGTCTACTCCACTGAAATATAAGATCTGTGAAGGCAGATTTTTTCTCATTTTTAAAAATATTTTTAATTTCTTTCAATTATAGTTAGCATATAATATTATATTAGTTTCAGGTGTACCACATAGCGATTAGACATTTATATAATTTATGAAGGCATCATCCCAATAAATTTAGTATCCATCTGACACTATATATAGTGGTTACAATATTACTGACTATATTCCTTATGCTATACTTTACATTCCTGTGACTATATTGCGACTATCAATTTGTATTTCTTAATCCTTTCCCCTCTTACCCCCATCCTCCCAACACCCTTCCCATCTGGCAACCCTCAAAATGTTCTCTGTATCTATGAGTTTATTTCTGTTTTGTTTATTTTGTTCATTAGATTCCACATGTAAGTGCAATCATGGCATTTGTTTTTCTCTGTCTGACTTACTCCACTCAGCACAATATCCTCTAGATTCATCCATGTTATTGCAGATGGCAAGATTTTATTTTATTTATTTATTTGTTTATTTATTTATTCCTGAAGAATAGTCCATTGTATACACGTACCACCTCTTCTTTAAACATTTATCCATTGATGGACATCCAGGTTGCCTCTATATCTTAGCTACTGTAAATAATGCTGAAATTAACATAGGGATGCTCATTTCCCTTTAAAGTAGTATTTTAGGTTTCTTCAGATAAAACACTCAGAAGTAGGATTACTGGGTCCTTCTTTGTCTCTTGCTATAGCCTTTGTTTTAAATTCTATTTTATCTAGTACAAATATTGCTATCCCGGATTTTTTTTTCATTTCCATTTTTAAGAAATATGTTTTTCCATCACTTCACTTTCAATCTATGTGTGTCTCTTGATCTGAAGTGATCTCTTGTAGGCAGCATATGCAAGAGTCTTATTTTCTTATCCATTCAGCCACCATATCATTTTTACTGAACTCTCTAATCTTTTGTTTATTTATTTCTTTTTCATACTATATATATATATATATATGCTGCTATATATATATATATATATATATATATATATAATTTTTTAACATTTTATTTTTTTTAATTTTCCTCCTCCCTTCTGGTAACCACTAGTCCATTGTCCATGTCCATGAGTCTCTGTTTGTTTGTCCTGTTCATTTGTTGTTTTTAGGTTTATATATCACATATGTGATATCATGTGATTTTCAATCTTTTTGTCTGCTTATTTAGCTTAATATGATTATTTCAAGGTCCATCCATGTTGTTGCAAATGGCAGTAGTTCCTCTCTTCTTATGGCTGAGTAATATTCCATTATGTACCACAGCTTCTTTAGCCAATCATTATTGTAGGACACTTTGGTTGCTTCCATGTCCTGGCCACTGTGAATAGTACAGCTATGAATACCAGTGTGCATATATATTTTTGAATATGAGTTTTCAAGTCTTTGGAGTAAATACCCAGTAGAGGGATTGCTGGATCATATGGTAGGTCAATTTTAGTTTTTTGAGGAACCTCCATACTGCTTTCCATAGTGGACGTATCAATTTGCAATCCCACCAGCAGTGTCCTTTTCCTACGCATTCTCTCCAACATTTGTTATTATTTCTCCTGTTGATTATAGCCATTCTAACGGGTATCTCATTGTGGTTTGGATTTGCATTTCCCTAATAGCTAGCGATGTTGAGCATCTTTTCACATATTTGTTGGCCATTTGTATGTCCTCTAGGGAGAAGTGTCTGTTCAGGTCCTCTGCCCATTTTTTGATTGGATTATTTGTTTTTTGTTGTTGTCATTATTGAGTCGTATGAGTTCTTTGTATATTTTGGATATTAGGCTCTTATTGAAGGCATTGCTTGCAAATATATTTTCCCATTCAGATGGTTGTCTCTTTACCTTGTTGATGATTTCTTTTGCTGAGCAGAAGCTTTTTAGTTTGATGTAGTCCCATTTATTTATTTTTGCTCTTACTTCCCTTACCTTTGATGTCAAATTCATTAAATTGTCTTTAAACCCAAGGTCCTTGAGTTTAATTCCTATGTTTTCTTCTACGCGTTTTATTGTTTCAGGTCTTATATTCAGGTCCTTAACCCATTTTCAGTTAATTTTAGTGTGTGGTGATCGACAACAGTCTAGTTTCATTCTTTTGCAGGTGGCTTTCCAGTTTTTCCACCACCACTTATTAAAGAGGCTTTCCTTTCTCCACTGTATATTTTTGGCTTTTCTTGTCGAAAATTATTTGCCCATATAAATATGGATTTACTTCTGGACTCTTGATTCTGTTCCACTTGTCCATGTGTCTATTTTTCTGCCAGTACTATGCCGTTTTGATTACTGTCACTTTGTAGTATAATTTGAAGTAGGGCAGAGGGATGCCTCCAGCTTTGTTCTTTTTTCTCAGGATGGCTTCGGCAATTCGAGGTATTTTGTATTTCCATACAAATCTGATGATTTTTTGTTCTATTTCTTTAAAAAATTATTGATGAGATTTTGATGGGGATTGCATTAAATCTATATAATGCTTTAGGTAATATGGTCATTTTAACTAATTTGATCCATCCAATCCAAGAACATGGAATATCTTTCCATTTATTTGCATCTTCTTTGATTTCTTTTAAAAGAGTCTTATAATTTTCATTATATAGGTCCTTCACATGTTTCATTAGATTTATTCCTAGGTATTTATTTTTGTTGTTGCAATTACTAAAGGAATTACTTTTTCCACTTCTTTTTCTGACATTTCATTATTAGGGTATAGGAACGGTATGGATTTTTAAACATTGATTTTGTATCCAGAGACTTTACTGTATTTGCTTATTGTTTCTAGTAGTTTTCTTGTGGAGTCTTTAGGGTTTTCTATATAGAGAATCATGTCATCCACAAACAGTGACAGTTTGACTTCTTCATTTTCTATTCAGATGCCTTTTAATATCTTTCTCTTGCCTGATTGCACTCGCTAGGACCTCCAATGTTATATTGAATAACAGTTTAGCCACATTATCTTTTGATTAGAGCATTTAACCCACTTATATTTGAAGTATTTGTTGATAAATATGTAGTCATCACAATTTCATTATATATATAAATATATATATTTCTTCTTCTTCTTCTCCTTCTCCTCCTCCTCCTCCTCCTCCTCCTTAAAGAAGTCCCTCCAACATTTCCTGTAATATTGGCTTGGTGGTAATAAATTTCTTTAGCTTTTTCTTGTCTGAGAAGTTCTTTATCTGTCCTCTGTTCCTAGGTTCTAAATGATAGCTTTGCTGGGTAATCCTGATGTAGTTCCTAGCTTTTCATCACTTTCCATATTTCTTGCCAATCTCTTCCAACCTGCAAAGTTTCTGTTGAGAAATCAGCTAACAGTTTTATGGGAGCTTTCTTGTAGGTAACTAATTGCTTTTCTCTTGCTGCTTTTAATATTCTTTCTTTGTCTTTAATCTTTGGCATTTTAATTATGAATATGTCTTCATATGGGCCTCTTTGGGTTCAACTTGTTTAGGACTCTCTGCTCTTCTTGGGCTTGTATGTTTATTTCCCTCATCAGGTTAGGGAAATTTTCTGTCATTATTTCTTTACATAGGTTTTGAATTTCTTGCTCTATCTCTTCTTCTGATACCCCTATGAAGCAAATGTTGGTACACTTGATATTATCTCAGAAGCCCCTTAAAGAATACTCATTTTGGGGGGATTCTTTTTTTCTCATTGCTGTTCTGATTGGGTATTTTTTTGCTATCTTATCTTCTAAATTGGTGATTGGATCCTCTGCTTTATCTAATTTACTACTGATTGTCTCTAATTCAATTATTGTATTCTTAATTTCTAACTGGTTCTTTTTTATGTTTTCTATATCCATTTTTATGGTTTTTTTTTATCTCTTCGTTAAAGTTCTCACTGAGTTCATCTACTCTTCCCCTCAGTTCATTGAACATCCTTATAACCAATGTTTTGAACTCTGCATCTGGTAGATTGCTCATCTCCATTTATTGAGTTCTTTTTCTGGAATTTTGTTCTGTTCTTTCATTTTGGACATACTTCTTCGTCTCTTCATTTTTGTTGCCTCCCTGTGTTTGTTTCTATGTATTAGGTAGTGCTCCTAAGTCTCCCAGTCTTAGTAGGTGTCCTATGGGGCCCAGTGTCTCACTCTTCCCTGGTTACCTAAGTCAGGTACTCCAGGTGTGTCCCTTGTGTGGGTTGTGTGTGCTCAATTGTTGTAGGTGAGCCTTTGTTGCTGTGAGGGATTAGCAATGAGAGGGATTGACCCTCAGGCTGATTGATTATGAGGATTGGCTGGTGAGGGGCAGGATTCAGTTTAGCAGGGCTTTGGTGCCTACTGAGTTTGCCCTTCAGGTGTATCTTCCTCAGATGCATCACTGTGTGGTGTTCTGGCTCCAGTGGAAGATGATCACTGGGTATGCCAGCCCAAGGGCCTCCTGGGAGAGGCCTCGCCTCAGGCCAAATTCTACAGCAGCTTGTGCACTGCCCGGGACCACCTAGCAAGAGTCATCAAACAATATGCAGATGGCCACGTCCTATGCTGGGCTTAGAGGTTCCTCAAAAGTCCAAGCCAGAACTGAGGCCGGCTGCTGCTAGTGCCAGGCTTGGGGCTGCTCCAATTTTTTAAACTATTATATACTTGGAAGCTAGAACAGTTACTGGCAGATGATGAGTGCTCAGTAAATATTTGTAGAATAAATAAATAAAGCCTTACTCTATCTTCCAAAAAAATTTGCCAAGTGGGCATTTTCTGGGACTAGGTCCAACTCCCTATGTCTATTAAAGTGACTTCATATCCTTTGAAATTAGTCTAAATCCAACCCCTTCATAAAAGGGTCTTCTAAGTGTGTTGCATGATATTTAGGGCTTTATTTGCAGTTGATTTAAATGAAAGTTATCCTGAATGAGATATAAGTTTAGTGAAAAGTACTAGAAATCATTTCTTTTTGTTACCTGTACCTCACATTGCATTCCTTCTAAGCAATACATTTCCCTGTATACTTCAATGCAAACATACATAAGTAAATCTATTTGATCCTGGTTTGATGTAAAATTCCACAATAATGTGTCATTGTGAAGATGCTAAATGTGTCAATGAGCGAATATTAGGGACAAGTGCTACATCACTGTAGATATGCAGAAAATGACGCAAGTAGGAGTTAAGATTTAGTTTGAACAACAATCTCATTTGTCACTTTTGTATGAATGTTGGGTATAGTTGAAGTTTGCTCTATTTAACAGGTGTATTTCCCTCAAAGCTTCTAGAGATGAATAATTTGTTTTCATAATTAGATTTAAACTATACAAATAGATTTCCCTACTTAAAGCATCTTCTTGATATATCATCTAGGTTGTAAGTTTGGGTTTTATTATATTGCTTTTCTTTAAATCAAGGCCTCCCTGCTCTGGGTTTAATACAAAGTAATCCCAGTAAAATCCAGTCTTGTGGTTTGTCTTTGTCCTACTAGCTAGGGACACTAAGAGTGCAGATACCATTTTTCAAACTAAACATTTTTCAGATATTTGAAAAAAACATTAAAAGACTAAATTGAAGTAGTAACATAACTTTGACTTGATAATTGTAACTACAAATATGCGATTGCTGTTATTCACCCATAATAGAAAGAAAACTGAATTTGGGGGCAGAACATCCAAGTTCATATTTTGATTTTGTCATTTAGTCATGACCTCTTGGTGCTTCAGCATCCTAACCCACAAAATGGGGATGATAGTCCTTGCTTTCATCCCAGGGCTGCCATAACAATGAAAAAAAAGCAACCTCTAGGAAATTTGTCTGTAATGTGCCCTTGTTATTTCAGATAGAATAGGTTGTTGTGACACTCCCTGCTCAGACAGTGGTGTCTAAGATACACTGAGTGTGATGTCGTTGGTAAATTCAGAGATTTGGTTAGGTTTGGAATAAACACATAAATTGTGGGAATGATAAATCAAATATTAAATGAGATTTTTAGTAATGATACTTTAAATTATTTGTTGCAGGCTCTAAATTGTGTCCTGGTTTCCTATCCCTTGTGATTACTCAGGCTCTACAATGGTCATGCTCAATGCTGCTTTAACTTTAAGCATTTCTACATCACAGTCTGGCTTTCATGTCCTCAAGGGAAACAAGTGTATTATACTACCAATTAGCTAATGCAACTAAAGTTTTACACTCTACAATTTTTTATTTGAAAGTAATCTTCCTTTGCATTACTTATCCAACTTAGTCTACTTGTTAACATTTACAATTCATATAAAATGCCATTGTACACAGGCATCTCATTAAAAGAGCACATTATAAGTGCTAAATTATTTTCATAGCAAAAAGAAAGATCTAACTTCTGTAATAACATAACAAGATATAATCATAAATACCATTTTATACTATCCATTGACCTACCAATTTCATTGTAATTGGAGCAATCATTTGTGATACTGTCCTTCCTCAATGCTCCTACCTTCTGGTTTCATCAATGAGCTTTCCTAGGCTGGCTGAGAAATTGCCACAACTGCCCCCACTCTCTATCCCCAATTTTATAAGTGGCCTCTCTCCACTCAGTTCATAATTTAATAATGTGAATTTTAAAGCACTACTTTAAAGAACTTCTTAGAAAAGAGGCACAAATGCTAATGAGTTTTTTGATTACCAGTTTTAAAAATTATATTTCAATACCCCAGGAGCTACAGTTTCATTTAACAGAAGTAGCGCCAATCAGACTGAAATTGTTAAAAACCATGTCCTTCATCTACACACTCAAATTTGGGGAAAATGTAAAAGAGATGGATATTTTTTAAATTATCATGATCATTTCCTTTATTTGATTAATTACCTGGCTATTTTTAAAACATCAGGAGACTGCTCTTTTGAAGCCTCATTAGTAGAGTGAATCTGAGAGATGAGTGATAAAAAGTCTTGTCTCAGTCCCACTGCTGACTTTCTTCTGAGCCCTTATCCAGTTCTACCAAAGTCATCTACAAAGGTTTTGAAGTTGCTTAATGTTTTTATTCCTTAAGCTAAAATAAAACATAACTTGGGGAAATAGTTTTAAACCTAAACAAAACAACAACAACAACAAGAAAAGATAGTCTTAGAAATTGAAAAGTAATTGGTTGGCTTTCCTAATGGGGAAAATTCTCTAGAAAAAAAGAATAGTGCATATATTTGCATAAGAAATATTTTGGTATCCTACAGATGCATGTGTTTTGGTTCCAAATGCCTCTAATTTTACAAAAGGAAATTAAACTATATCCTATATTGGCACATTAGAGCCATTTCTAGCAGTTTCAAAAGAAACACAATTCATATAGTCATATTGTTTATGCTCTTGACCAAGACTTTAGGTCGAGAAATGCAGAGTTTGTAGGAAAATCTACCCTTCAAACTTCCATCCTTAAATTTATGAAAAATAAGTTCACTGAACAATAAAGTCAAAGCAATTCTTCTGGCTTCTGATTCATCAATATATAAGCTATCTCCAAATTCTGAGGTGTGATGACCAAATGAAAAGATTCAGATGCTCTCAATACTGTTTGTAACTACCTCATAACTTTAGGTTATCTCAAATTCAGCTGTTTGAGAGCCTACACTTGGCTTTGACCATGAGAAAGTGGCAGCTCTCTCTTTATATGGATAGTAAAGATCCTCTCCCTAAATGTACATAATTGTGAAGAGATTATAACACAAATGTTCTGTGTATATTGTTTCCTCTTCCATTCAGTCTTCTAGTGTTGCACTGTTCCAGAGGACAGGATTTAAGTGGTTATGTATTTGCTGAGCTTCTCTCTGGAGCATAGTTACATGCTAGGTCTGGATGATGAGCAGCTCTCCATAAAAAGTAGATATTATAGGGCCTTATATTTTATTAGGTACTTAGTGTAGAAAAGTACAGTGTGGCCTAGAAATAGTTGATAAGGAGCAGGAGAGGGACTTGACTAATGGGATAGAATTACCTAGGCTAGAATGTTTTGGGAAATCATTTCATGCATGTAGGAAACATGAGCAAAGGTGTGGATGACAGTGAGAATGACCATGATCCATGTGAAAAGGCCATGACTTTAGCAAAAGGTATGTGTTGGCAAAGGAGAGATATAAATCTTAAGGATTAAGGCACACTAACACTAAAATAAAGGTCTCTCTGAGTTTCAGAGTGATATACTGAACCAAGTTTAAGCATTTTGGTAGCAAAGCTAAAGATACAAAGATGATTATGAGTCTGCAAATGGCAGGAAACTGCATCTATACCTACTTTGATGGAGAAAACTCAATTAAGTTCTGTCTAGCCACTTTATAACATGCCTAACAGAGACCTACAACATTCCTAAGCAAGAACCATACCAAAACAAATGCTAAATATTTTATTGGTTAGTAACAATTGCCATTAAGCCATATGATGTGACACAAATAGATCATTATTCTCATCATAAGTGATTATGTACTGAAAATGTGATGTGTGCGAAACTTGTAGTACAATTAAATTATAGCCATGATTTCAAGGAAGGATATCAGGGACCTTGTCATAACAAGAGAACCCTACTTAAAGCAACTCCAATAAATGATAATCCAATTTTTTAAGATCAATTAAAGCTTCTCTCTCTCCATGTCTGTCTCTGTCTCTGTCTCTCTCACACACACCACATCACAAATATACACACACATAAGTCAATATTATCACCTCCACCGAAACAATATTATTTTAAATAGTTAGCAACCACGGTGTCTTTAAAGTTAGATTACAATAATACTTAAGTTTATAACTTCCCTCTGAATTGCCATCAGCCTCTCTCCACACAAAAATTACAGCAGGAATTGTTCTACTCCTCCGATGTTTTCCTAAAAACCTCAGCAGCCCCCTTTCCTCTTTTTTCTTGGTCAAGTCGATATTCATTATTCAGAGTAGGAAGTATAAAGGGAAATGGTTATTTGATAAATTTCTTATGTATTACTCTCAGAAATGTTGAGGATATCTTAATTATTGTTTGTGTTAAATAATAACAGCAACAATAGCTCACATTTATTGACTTTGACTATATTCCAGGAACTGTGCTAAACCCTTACCATAGATTATCTCATTTAATTCTCATATTTTCTAGAAAGGTTAAATAACCAACCCAGAGCTACATAGCTAGCAAGTTTGAGAAGTCAACATTTGAATCTAGGTAGTCTCATTCAATAGTCCATTCTTTGAATAACTACACTATATGGACTACTGGTCTCAGTCCATAAGCATCCACAAAATGTTAACATATCTTACTAATCTTCCTTGTGGCAAATGAAAATTAAGTATGCATTAGCATTAATCCTTGCACCTAGAATGTCTTTTCAATGCTACATTATAAAGTGGTCTTTGTGAAAACCAAACCCAATCACAGGTGTGGTTTTCCCTGAGCCTTCTATTTGTTGTATCCTAAATCCATTTTGGATAAATAGTGAAAACTTGGAATTTGTTGTCTTGAGTTAGAACCATAGGACAGAGCAAAAGCAACCAGTTTAATAACCAAATGTTTAGTTAGAAATTATTTTGTAGTAGGTCCTATAATGCTTGAGAATATATCTTCTTCAGGAAAGCCTTCCATGAACTCACTCTAAGCCTTATTCCTCAATAGGCTAGGTTCACCCATCTTAATTCTCCTTCCTAGCAATTAATCTCAGTTTTGCTTATATAATTACTGTATTTAATATTTGTAGGTTTTCAACTAGTCTTTAAACTCCCTAAGAACAAGGGTCACATATGTTCTGTTTACTGTGGTATTTCCAGCACTTAGCACAGTGCCTGGTATATAGCTTATAATTAATAAATATTTACTGAGTAAATATGTCTCCAAGCAGTGATATACATGCAAATCATGCCCTCAGAGCCCTGTCTTGTTAAAGTGATTATTCTGCTGGTTATTGAGTTTTATATTACTCCATTTTCATTGGTGGTCAGAAATGGAGAGATAATTTATAAATGTTGGTATCTCTGACTTGTGATTTTATAGTTTGGTTCCAAATAAATCTTTGACTCTGGAGTTGGAATAGACCAAATACCATCTAGTTTAATTTCTTTCTGTTATATATGAGAAAAGAGAGGCTAGAGAGATGACCTATCAAAGGTCAATAAAAGCAGCTATGAATTTCTAGGTATTTGGCTTTTTAAAAAATGTGTTAAGTACAGAAAAAGCATGTTAAAAATAAATAGAAGAAAGCCAAACCAAAGTAAACCATTACCACAATAACAGCAAGTTGTCATAAGATTAGTTACAGTGCCAGACACAGCTTTTATGCAAAGTTCATGAGATTAATTAATGAGTATATCTGTCTGAAGTTACTTTATGGGCTTGGAACTCTTAAATTTGTAAGCTTATATTTTAGGCAGATGCATGCCCAAGTCAAGCTCTCTCATCTTTGTTCCGAACTAGCATCTTTTCCAGTCTCTCTCAATGAATGCCCAGCAATAGTTTCCCAAAATGGCTCCTCTCTGCTAAAACATCTGCTTGTTGTTTCTCCTTCTGCCAACAACACTGCACAATCTTTGGCAATCCTCTGAAAGCTCTGAATTTGATTTGTGGGAGTTTTCTGGAGCTCCTCAAATGGAAACTCATCCAAAATGTGGTACTGTTCAAATTGCTTTCTGTTTTTTGTTTTGGGAGCACACAGATGAATTCAAGGAATATGTTATTCAGGCTGACCTCGTGTCCCACCCTAATTGCCCTTTGGCTTCGTTGTAAATAAAAGGCTGAATAGTGACGATTAATAACATCTCTCCGAGTGTCATTTCCATGACATCACAGCTATTAAAAGAACTGGAGTCACAAATAGTACAAAGCCTGGACTATCAATAAGTCATTCATCATCTAGATAAAATGAATGTGGCATATGTCTGGAATCTGTAGAGCACTCGATTTAGAATAGCACCCACACTGGTAAGCAAGCCTCAGAAAAATGTAAATATCATTCACTTCTAAGGAGCATCAATTATTCCAAAATATTCTCAAAAATTGTACCTTCTATTGCCTTTTCCTATTCAGGCAGCCCTTTCATCTATCAAGTTAACACAGCTTTCCTGAACTAATGACAAATGAAGTGATTGCATTCCATAAGCCTAACTTCATCAAACATGAAAACCTAGCCATCAAACATGAAACCATTTTTGTTCATAGTTATGCATTTATATACTGTCCATTTCTCCGTTGTATTAATGTAGTCTATTTATTCACCTGGTAAAATGAATAGGTTCATTAAAGGCGGGATCTACTTGGTACCAGCCATGGTATAATTTATTATTTAATCCTCGTTTTCAGGCATGATGATTTGACCCAAAAGCTCTTAAAGCAATGTATATTCCACTTTTTCAAACTAAGAATGGCTCTTCTCTTGACCTAGTTTACCCTCAACTCTGACTTTAAAATGTATCAACTCATTCTCACTTCATAAATAATTCATGAAAAAATTGACATTGCATGTAAATAGAGGAAAATTATATGCATGTATAAGTAAACTTCAAACTCTAGTCCATTTATGACAGGCACTTTTGAAATATATTAAATATATTCACATTCTTGTTAATTTTTGGGCTCAAATACATGGACCAAAAGGGATATTGACCAGTTTGTAAACCCCTCAGTGGCCCATGGTGCTTGGAAAAGCATATGTTAAGCCCATGTAGGGAAGCAGATGGGCTAGGCATGCAGGGGCTAAACTGTGAGCCAGAGACAGGTTAAGGAAGATACATACCAGGATAGAGCCAGATATTCAAGGACCTCAGAAACTCACATTTCTGTTAGTGACCTGGTCTTTGGCCCTATCCCATTTTACCTATGTTCTTAAACAGGTCATTTGCCTTCTTATGAAGTTCTAACTTTACTCTCCTGGTATCTCAACATTGCTCTCTAGTTTTTCTACATCTTCCACCTACTCTGCCTAAATCTAATCCTTACTGCTACATTTACATAAGACCCTATAATTTCTCCATCTGATTGATGGATTTGTTTTGGTGTTCTTTCAATTTACCAGGTTGTTCCTGGCTTCCCCAATTTGCCTTTAACTTCTAAAATTGAAGAGGCTTTTATTAGTACTGAGAGCTTTCTAACTTGTCCAACTCTCAGCAGGTCTGAATCATCTCACCAAATGTATTGATTATCAATTACTAATACGCCACTCCAAAACTTACTTGCTTCAAACAACAATAATCATTTACTTGGCTCATAAATCTGCAATTTTTGCAGGTCTTGGCAGGAATAGCCTATCTCTGCTCTATAGGGTGTCAGCTGGGGTGGCTCTACTGGGGGTGTAGGATCTACTTTAAAAATGGTTCATTTACATGGCTAGTAAGTGCTGGAAGCTCACCCAGCACTGTGGGCCAAAAGCCTTGTTTCTTTTTCATGTAGGCCTTTTCATGAGCTGCTTGGCTTCTTCACAGCATGATAGCTAGATTATGAGAGCTTCCTAAGAAAAAGAAAGTGGAAGCTGCCAGTTTCTTAAGATGTAGGCCTAGAAACTGGCATAGTATTATTTTCACTGTATTCTATTGATCAAGCCACCACAGAGCCCAGATTTAAGGGGAAGGGACATAGACCAATACTTATTAATGGTTAGAGTGTCAAATAATTTAGGACCATGTTTTAAAACTGTCAGGCTAATGCAGCCCCAACCAAATTATTATTTATATTTTTATCTTTCGATCTCAAGATATTGCTTTGGAACAGGATTAAATCCAAAGGTTCTGAATTTTGATCATTATAATGCCCTTCATCTCTCATTTCACCCAGATTTTCCTTAAAGATTGAGTCCTTATTTTATGTATTCCAAAGCCTAGTTAGCATGATCCTTCACAAATGTAGATTTCCTCCCTAGCATGTGCTTTTTCGCCCTGAGCATAGATTATATTTTTCTCCTATAAAATTCTTCCATATAATAATACCTTCCTGCTGTCCCCTGTTCTACAGACAATCACACAGTCACCACATGTAAATAAAAGCATTTCTCAACCATTTCCCATAGTTAGAGGCTTATTCCATAGATGCACTGTCAATTTACAAAGTTATAAAGAATCATATTAATGAAAGAACACTAGATGTGTGGAGAGGGTGTACAGGAGACCCATGTATCTCTATGTGTGACCTTCAGCAAACCAATGAAACTTTCAGGAACTACTGGGGCTGGAACGCAATGGTCACTGAAGTTCTTTCAAAGAAAATAAACACAAAAAATCATCCCTATCCAAAAGTATCATATAATATGTTTAAGAAGAAATATGTTTAAGAAGAGAGTGTGAACAACAAAAAATTTAGTTATATAAGTACATTCCAACCACAGTGGCCTTTTTTTATTATTATTACCTTGAACTTGCCCCACTCCCACCTTGATTATTAAAATAGCCAAGGCATTTAGCTCAATCCTTGTTTGTTTGTATTTCCCTAGTGCCACTAAAGAATTGTCTTGTTTGGGATTTCCTTTATTTGTTTTAAATTTTTTAACTAAATTATTGGGGTGACATTGGTTAATAAAATTATACAGGTTTCAAGTGTACAATTCAATAATATGTCATATATATATATGTGTGTGTGTGTGTGTATACACACACACACACACACACACACACACACACACATTACATTTTATATTTACCACCGAAAGTTAAATTTCCTTCTGTCACATATATTTGACCCTCTTTTAGGGATTTCCTTTACAAAAAAGATTTCGTTTAGTCTGGAAACACCAAAACTACCATTTATACAGTAAAACTCTCTTTGCAGTATTTTACAAACCTCGAACAGCTGTGACTTTTGTTAAAAGCTTTATTCTTTCCATTAATATCTGTACATGATTAAAATTCAATACAGGTGCAACAAGGCTTGGAATCACACTTTTATATTTTTCATGGCAGATTAGTGGCATGGGAATTTACATAAATTTGTTATGCCCTGTTGCAAAAATGAATGTTCAAGCAACTTTTATTTTTATCTAATCAAATCACCGCTAAATGAAAAACGAAGGTCTGCTTTCAGGGTTGCACCGAGCTACACTCTGAGGATCAGGACATTTACAATATAGTGGGGGCTCCCCGCAAGTATTTGAGTTTAGTACCACTCAAGTCCTGTTGAAAACCCAGCCATGCAAAACTAATCTGATATATACTATTCATGGAGAGAGAGCTGGATATGGATCTTTTTTAAAAATCCCTTTACAGAATAAAACAAGGAAAAGAGTCAGAGGGGGTCTGTAGCAGCAGCATCAATAGTCACAGTTAGAAGTATACTTGTAACCCACAGGAGGCTTAACAATCCCACTCTGTCCCAAAGCAGATCAACTTTTGTAAAATGAAATTAGAGACTAGAGAGATAAGAAACATTTTTTTGGTAAATTTCCATTTTTCACATTCTTTCTTACCCATCGAACTAGCTGTTGCCATACCACATTCTGGAGGAGGGGAGAAGGGATCCAGTCACTCTATGCTTCTGTATGAGCTGTTCATCATTGTGTCATAGAAGATGACACATATATACACTGCTTTATACTTTGTAAAGTGATTCCATATTTTTATCTCATTTATTTATGTACAATTGATAACTTGACAATATCCAAGGAGGTTTTGGAATTAATTATAATGATTAAATTTAGATTAAAAAGTATAAAGTAAAGTTTTAAAAGGCAGAGAGGAATTGAGGGATTTGAAAAAGAGAGCATCATATTATTTACTGGTTAACATTACAGAGTAGTGCTCAGTAAATATTCTGAATGAATAAATTATACTGTGAAGTGCTTGGAACACATATTAGTCTCTCGACAAATATTTTGTTGAGTGAATAAGTGAATAACTAAAGAAATTAGTAAACAAATAGCATATACTGTTTAGTCTCATAACTAGTCTGAGAATGGTAGATCTGCAGTTGAAAACACACAAAAAGTTACTTGATGAAGGCCACACAGAGAAAGAAAATTATGCTACTATGCTTTGGGAAGACTGTCAGTGCTGTCTGTATGATCAAATCCTTTCAAGAGAAATTTTCATGAACAACTAGCTATGTAGATAAATACATAAAATTTGAAGACCATTCCTTTGATTTCCTGAATGATATTGAAAAGATCTAAATAATAATATTTTCACAAATACGTAAATGCATTGAAAATTGGCAGTAATTCATAATATTTTTACCTCCCAAAGTGCAGTCATTCTTGCTATTTTCTCCTTATAATAATCAGGACTGCTCAAAATGTATTCAGCCCATATTTTTCCATCCACATTTTCCAGTGTCTCAAAGTCTCCTGTCTCCTGAACCTATCTCTACCCCAGCCACCAATCCCTTTGCATAAGCTAAACAAACACATTCACTCCTTCAGCATTCTGAATTCTGGTTCTCACCATAGAACATTACCCCAACCCAGGAACCCTGTACTTGCCCTGTGATTAGGTTAGTTTGTTATCTGCTTGCAAATAGGTGTAAATGAGGCCAAAGCTGTTGCTTGCTTTCTGCATAGGCTTGGATTCCTTTTCTTTGTATCTCTGAATTCCTGGCATCAATCATCTTAAAAATATGTGCCCTGGTAAGCACGCTATAATGCATACAGATACTGAATTATAATGTTGCACAGCTAAAACTTATGTAATGTTATTATCCAATGTTACCTCAATACAAAATAAAAATTTTGAAAAATAAACAAAAATAAAATAAAAACATGTGTCTTGGGTGTGAAGAGGCAGCAGACATGAGGGTGCCCTTGCTTCAGTGCAATTTATCTGACCAGTAGAAAAAAAAGCCAAATTTCTACTGAAAGGAAATCTGTAAAGATATCTGTATATGAAAGATTTTACATACTGTGTTTGAACAAGAATTTCTTCTGCCCACTATTTCCCAGTGGAGCAGGTAGCAAGTATCCTTTTGCATCTCAGGCTAAAGAAAAGTTCAGAGACTATTATTCCCAGAATGAACAGGGAAGTACCAAATAACCATAGGAACTCTATCGCACTCCTAAAATGTTATGCCCTGTGACCAGATAGCTCTTGAAGTTACTTTGAATTAATGATAATTTAACATTTTCTTTTTGCATTTTAAAATTTTTTAATTTTTTTTTTTTTGGTGACATTAGTTCACAAAATCAATCAGGTGTACAATGTAACAGTAAGCTATATATATATATATTACGTATATTGCCCCCAATAGTTAGATTTCTTTCTGTCACCATATATTTGACTCTTTTTACCCATCTACCTCCCGATTACATTGACCCCCACCCTCTTCGGTAACCACTAGTCTATAGTCCATGTCCATTAGTCTCTGTTTGTTTATCGTATTCATTTGTTGCTTTTAGGTTTATATCCCACATGTAAGTAATATCATGTGGTTTTCAACTTTTTGTGTCTGGCTTATTTCGCTTAGCATGATTATCTCAAGGTCCATCCATGTTGTTGCAAATGGCAGTATTTCATCTCTTCTATGGTTGAGCAGTATTCCATTGTATGTATGGACCACAGCTTCTTTAGTCAATCATCTGTCATAGGACACCTCAGTTGCTTCCATGCCCTGGACACCGTGAATAATGCTTGTATGAACATCGGTGTACAAATATCTTTATGGATATGGGTTTCCAAGACAATGGGGCAAATACTCAGTAGAGGGATTGCTGGATCATATGGCAGATCAACTTATAGTTTTTTGAAGAATCTCCTCCATACTGTTTTTCATAGTAGCTGTACCAATTTGCAGTCCCACCAGCAGTGTATGAGGGTTCCTTTTTCTCCACATCCTCTCCAAAATTTGTTATTACTTGTCCTGTTGATTATAGCTATTCTAACAGGTGTGAGATGGTATCTCATTGTGGTTTGGATTTGCATTTCCTTAATAGCTAGCGATGTTGAGCATCTTTTCAACTATTTGTTGGTCATTTGTATTTCCTCTAAGGAGAAGTGTCTTTTCAGGTCCTCAGCCCATTTTTTGACTGCATTATTTTTTATTGTTGTTATTGAGTTGTAAGAGTTCTTTCTATATTTTGGATATAAGGCCCTTACTGGAGGCATAGCTTGAAAATATCTTCTCCCATTTGGATGGTTGTCTCTTTACCTTGTTGACAGTTTCTTTGGCTGTGCAGAAGCTTTTTAGTTTGATGTAGTTTCATTCATTTATTTTTGCTTTTACTTCCCTTGCCTTTGAGGTCAAATTCATGAAATCCTCTTTAAGCACCAAGGTCCTTGAGTGTAGTTCCTGTTTTCTTCTATGCATTTTATATTGTTTCGGATATTATATTCAGGTCCTTAATCTATTTCTACTTAATTTTGGTGTGTGGTCATAGACAATAGTCTAGTTTCATTCTTCTGCAGGTGGCTTTCCAGTTTTCCCAGTACCATTTGCCCAGTACCATTTGGTGAAAAGGCTTTTCTTTCTTCAATGTATGTTTTTTGTTTTCTGTTTTTGTTGTTGTTGTTGTTGTTGTTGTTGTTGTTGTTGTTTTTTGTCAAAAATTATTTGCCAAAATAATATGGGTTTACTTCTGGACTCTCGATTCTGTTCCACTGGTCCGTGTGTTAGTAATGCTGCCAATATCATGCCATTTTGAATACTGTTGCTTTGTAGCATAATTTGAAGTCAGGCAGAATGAAGCCTCCAGCCTCATTCTTTTATCTCAGGATGGCTTTGGCAATTCGGGGTCTTTTGTGCTTCCATACAAATCTGATGTTTTTTGTTCTATTTCCTTAATAAAGGTCAATGGGATTTTGATGGGAATTGCATTAAATCTGTATAATTCTTTAGGTAATATGGTAATTTTAACTATGTTGATTCTTTCAAACCAAAAACACATAATATCTTTCCATTTCTTTGTATCTTCTTCAATTTCTTTTAATAGGGTCTTGTAGTTTTCATTATAGAGGTCTTTCACATGTCCCATTAAATTTATTTCTAGGTATTTTATTCTTTATGTTGCAATTGCAAAAGGAATTATTTTTTCTACTTCTTTTTCTGACACTTCATTATTACAGTATAGGAACTCTATGGATTTTGAATGTCGATTTAGTATCTAGAAACTTTATTTGCTTATTGTTTCTAATAGTGTTCTTATGGAGTCTTTAGGGTTTTCTATATACAGAATCATGTCATCCGCAAAGACTGACAGTTTGAATTTTTTGTTTCCTATTAGGATGCCTTTTATATCTTTCTCTTATCTGATGGCACTTGCTAGGACCTCCAATGTTATATTGAATAACAGTGGCAATAGTGGATAGCCTTGCCTTGTTCCTGATCTTAGAAGGAAAGATTTTAGTTTTTCATCATTAAGTATAATGTTGGCTGAGAGTTTGTCATATATAGCCTTTATTATGTTAAGGTATTTGTTCCTTCTATACCAATTTTGTTAAGTGTTTTGATCAAAAATGGATGCTGTATCTTGTTGAAGGCTTTTTTTACATTTATTGATATAATCATATGATTCTTTTTTAAAAATTTTGTTTATGTGATGTATAACATTAATCGATTTGTGTATGTTGAACCACTCCTTTGTCCTTGGGATGAAGCCCACTCGATTGTGGTGTATAGTCTTTTTAATATGTTGCTGTATTTGGTTCGCTAGTATTTTATTTAGAATTTTGCATCTGTGTTCATGAAGATATTGATCAGTAGTTTTCTTTTTTCATGTTATCCTCACCAAGTTTTGGTATCAGGGTAATATTGGCCTCATAAAATGAGTTAGGAAGTATTGCCTCCTCTTCGATTTTATGGAAGAGTTTTAGAAGAATAGGTATTAAATCCTCTTTGAATGTTTGGTAGAATTCACTAGTGAACTTTTACTTTTTGGTCATGGATTTTTACTTTTTGATAGGTTTTTGATGACTTTCCATTTCTATACTGCTGATCAGTCTATTTAGATTTTCCAGTTCTTCATGATTCAGTCTAGGAAGGTTGTATATTTCTAAGTACTGGTCCAATTCTTTTAGGTTATTAAATTTGGTGTTATATACTTTGTCATAGTATTCTTGTATGATCCTTTGAATTTCTGTGATGTCTGTCATTTCTTCCCTTTCTTCCCTGATTTTGTTTATTTGTATCCTTTCTCTTCTCTTTAGTGAGTCTAGCCAGGGGTTTGTCAATTTTGTTAACCTTCTCAAAGAAGCAAGTCTTTGTTGCATTTATTTTTTCTATTATCTTTTGTTTTCAATTTAATTTTTTATGTTCTAATTTTAATTATTTATTTCCTTTTGCTGACTTAAGGCTTCATTTGTTCTTCCTTCTCTAGTTTTTTTTTAGATGAAGCGTTAGGTTGTTTATTTGGACTCATTCTCGTTTTTGGAGATAGGCCTGTAATGATATGAACTTTCCTTGTATGATTGCTTTTGCTGTGTCCCAAAATTTTCGATATGCTGAAGCATCATTATTATTCATTTCTATGTATCTCTTGATCTCTCTTTTTATCTCTTCTCACCCAGTCATTCTTGAGTAGCATGTTGTTTAATCTCCATATTTTTGTGCTTTTTCCCACTTTCTTCATACAGTTGATCTCTACCTTCAAAACTTTATGATCAGAGAATATGGTTGACAAGATTTAAACCCTCTTATATTTGTTGAGGCTCACTCTGTGTCCCAGTATGTGGTCAGTCCTTGAGAATGTTCCATGTGCTCTAGAGAAGAATGTATAACCAGCTGTTTGGGTATGGAAGGCTCTGTAAATGTTAACTATGTCCAGCTGGTCTAATTTGTCATTTAAGGATGTTATTTCCTTATGGATTTTCTGTGTAGATGATCTATCCAAGTCCAACAGTGGGGTATTTAAGTCCCCTAGTACGATAGTCTTTTGGTCTGTTTCTGCTTTCAGTTCTGTTAGTAATTGCTTTATATTTTGGGGAGCTCCCCAATTGGGAGCATAAATATTAATAAGTAGTATGTCTTCTTGGTGCATGATTCCCATTATCATTATGACATGTCCCTCAGTATCTTTCTTTACCTTTTTTTTTTTTTTTGAAGTCTATATCGCCTAATATTATTAGTACTGCTGCTTCCGCTTTTCTCTGAGTGCCATTAGCTTGAAATATTATTTTCTGCCCTTTCACTTTGATTCTATATTTGTGTTTGGAACTGAGATGTGTCTTCTGGAGGCAGCACATGGTTGAGTTTTGTTTTGTGATCCATTCTGCAACTCTGTGATTTTTTATTGGTGAGTTCAGTACATTTATATTTAGGGTGATTATTGAAATATGAGATCTTCTTATAGCCATTTTATCTTTTACTTTCTGGTAGCTCGGTGTTTTCATTGCTTCCTTGTCCTTGTGTTTCTGTTTTTTTTCTGTTTTTTTTTTTTTTGGTTGGCTTTTGTGGTTTTCCTCTATATTCTTGTTTTATGTTATATACTTCAGTTCTGAATCTTTATGTGTTACCATTATGAATATGTAAAGGATAGTTATACACACACACACACACACACACACACACACACACACACACACACACATATGCACACACACACACAATAATTGTCCATTTTCTTCTGTGCGTGCCTTATTTCCATTCCCCTTTGTGAAACTGGATCTTTGAATCCTTCCCTTTTCTGTCATTGATGTCTCAATTTCTCCCTATGTATCCTGAATGTTCATCATTATCTTGCTATAGCAATTCTCTTATTGTTTAAGCTTATAATGTCCTGTTCTTAGTAAGAGTTGTACTCCTCTGCTGTTATTTGCCTGCTAGTTGCCTTACTCCTAGTTACGTATTTTGTTTTGTCATTTTGTTTTAGGTGAGCTGACCTCTTTCAGTATTTCCAATAATGCAGGTTTTGTAGTGGAGAAGTCCCTCAAATTTTGTACATCTGTAAAGTTCTTAATATCTCCTTCATATCTAACAGAGATCTTTGCTGTAATATTAATCTTGCTGGTAGTTCCTTTCATTTAATAGATTGACTATTTGATTCCACTCCTCTCTGGCTCTTAAGGTTTGTGCTTAGAAGTCCGACAATAATCTAATGTGTTTTCCTTTAGAACTTACCATCTTCTTTTCCCTGACTGCCCTGAGAATTCTTTCTTGTCATTGATTTTTGATAATTTTAATACAATGTGTCTTGGAGAAGGCCTTTTGGGGATGAGATAATTGGATATTCTGTTGACCTCTTGAATTCCAAGCTCCACCTCATTTGTTAGGTTTGGCAAATTCTCGTCAACTATTTTTCTGATGTTTTCTATTCCCTGCTCCTTTTCCTCCCCTTCGAGAATGCCCATTATTCTTATGTTTCCTCTCTTGTTGATATCAGCTATTTCTTCTATTTCTTTCATTATTTTTCATTCTTCGGTTTATCTCTTTTTCCTTTTGATATATTTCTAGATTTCTGTTTTTGATATCAATGATCCTTTCCTCCGTTTGGTCGACTTTATTTCCCAAGCTCGTTATTTTATTTTTTATCTTTTTCCGTATGTTCCTCATCTCCAGAATTCCTATTTGGTTCTTTTTGAGGGTTTCGATCTCCTTGCTAAATAACTCATTTTGCTCATCTAGTTGTTTTTTCAGTCCCTTAAATTGTTGATATGAATTATTTTGGATCTCATTGATTTTTTTCAGAGCTGCCATCCTGATTCTTTGTCATTTAAGTCATATATTTCTATGCCTTTTAGCTTATTTTCTGGAGATTTTTCCATTTCTTTCAGAGTTGCCTTGTCACCTTGATTGTTCATGGTGTTTAATAGACTATTTCTCTGTGTCGGCTTTAATGGAAGCATATTCTGCTTTTTTTCCAGAAAGATTTTTTTTTATATAGTGGTCTCTCTTTACCATCTTGCAAAGAAGGCGATTTTCCTTTGGTTTTCAGTAGGTGGTGTCTAAGCTTCTTGGATCTCTGCTTTATATAAAGTCTTAATAATGCCTTTTTTTTCTTATAGATATTCAGTCATACTTGCTACCTTCAGTCTAGTCTCTGTCAGTGTTAGGGACAGTTTCAGTAGCATTTGCTCAGATTTCCCTCGGGCTCCCCAGTGTTTGGTCTCGAAGGATATGGGGGGGAGGGGCCCTGTGGGTTGGTGGATGAAGGCTGTGGCTCAGCCTGGCGTTTTGCAACCACGACTAGTAATAATCACCTGTTGCTTCTCTGTCATTCTCACTTCTCTGCCATCCCCACTTCTCTGCTTTCTGCCTTGGTCCCTGGGCACTGCTGTCAGCCAAGTGAAGCTCACAGTTCTCACTGCATCTTCTCCCCGCCCCCTCTTCCTGCAGGGAGCACCGGCTGAGAGAGGCAGCTTCCTTGTTTCTCCCAGTCGACCACAAGACTTTCTGGGTTCTGACCTGTGGCAGCTCTTATGCACAAATCCCACACTCAGAGGTCTTAGTGTGCAGTTTGAGTGTTTTTTGTTAAGTTTTAATTGTTCAGCTTATTGTTGTTTCAAGGAGAGAGATCTGGGGACATCTCTTACTCTGCAATGTTTCTGATGTCTGGGGCTTAGAAGTTTTTAAAGTGATAATTACTCCTATATAAGCCAAAATGCTTACTTTTCCTCCACTGTTCTACTGTGGTTTTCAATTAGAGGGAGCTAAACTCTGAGCTAGAAAAGTGTTCTTTAAAAGGCTCTCTAAACCAATTTCAATTATCTTTGTATGATAATAATAAAAATGTAAAAAGAATAAAGGTAAATATTTTGAAATCAAAATCAGAAGACTCAGAAAAATTCTGAAGCAAACAAGTGATCTCAAAGAGAGAATATAAAAACAATAATAACTTTGACAAATATATTACTGTATATTTAAGAACATTAAAAAGAGGCAACCAAAGTAAACAGAGGCCCTCAAATTGAGAGTAAATACATACACACACAACTCATTGAATTTCAAGGTCAATTAAATCCTCTAATGAAACATAACAGCTACTGCTCAATATTTTAAACTGGTCTCAAGCAGAATTCTAAACAGAAAGTAGTTTGCATATCTGTACTTATAATCAGAATAACTGGCCTCATTTAAACTGATATTCCAAGCAGTTCAGCTGGATTCAGAATAGACACTTAGAATTGGGGTTAAAATGTATTAAACCAAAGTCATATTTTTTTTTTGAAATGCAACTGTTATTTCCACATTTCCTACTTGCCTTTGAAATCTAAAAGCAAATCTTCCTTCCAGATTCTACAGCTATATTAAAAGGAGTTTTCCCTTGCTTAAGGGATGCTCTATCATCATGGGATAAAGGTCTTCCTTGGGAGTTAAAAACAGTTAAGCATCAAAATTATAATATGAAGTTATAAGGTCACCCGAACCTTCTGAAGTGGTGAGCAGTTAACCTGAATATGTGCCTTTGGAATGTCAACTGAAATTTCAAAGCACTGAATGCCTTGGCTAACTATTTTATAAAATCAACTATGAGTACTTTCTGACTATGGACTTGGCACTGCCCTAGACATGATGAGGCTCATTTCCTCAGTGTTTTTAAATGGACATTTACTGAGTGCCTATTGTGAGCTAGCTTAGTATGACTGTGAAATCCCAAACAAATCAAAAACTGAGATCCTCACCCTTGAGGCACTTACAGCTGAAACAGTTAAGTTGCATGTGTACAAACACACTCAACATTTAATGAAATGAAAAGATTGTCTAAGAGGACTCCCACACTTTTTTTCCTTTATGTGATTTTTTTCCATTAGAAGATTTTCCTTCAAAATACATCCCAAATATAAGGTCAGTTAAAGTCCTGAGGAAATAGCAGCAAGTACTTCCAAATGCTTATAAAGGAAGAAAAATGTTTTGAAAAAAAAATAGTTGACCCTTCTTTTCTCTCATCAAATAAAATGAACATAACTCACCACTGCCAAGATTATGCTGGCAATAAACAGATTTTGCAGTTATCAGGCTCGGGAATGTTGCTTAGTTTTTAATTGAACAAAATTGTCATTAAATTGTTTGGTCTCTTCATTCACCGGAATATTACCCTGTGCCTGTAGTTAAGTTCAGAGAGCTGTGTTTAATGATACAGAGAATGGGAAAACTCAGGGCATATGGAAAAATTATCTCTTACTGTTTCTTACCAATCAATTCAGTAGATCAAAATAACTGGGCAATGTCATGAGTTATAGGTTTGCAGGAATCTCAATATTTATCTGCCATAAGATTTCATTATATGAAAGTGATTTTTCCTGCAGTACATTTCAAAATCGATACTCCTAACTATGGTACTTGAAGGTTACACTCATAACTGAATAATTTAGTCTTCAGTCTGTGAATGTTAAGTTATTCTGCTGATCCTCAATCCTGAAAAAAAAAAAACACAAAAAAATCCCCTTGATTGTGTTTCTTACCTCTTGGTTGACATTTTATTTAAGTCAATTGCCATCACATTGTAAAACGTTTATAAATACTAGAGGAAAATGTACAGATATTATTGCAAATGAATGTGGAGGCTAGAGACAATAAACTCCTATCCTACTACGTATTCTCTTCAACTATGATAGTGAAATCATTAGATAGCTAAAAGAGGTAGTTTTTCATTTAAAAATGAAGAAACCATTAATCCCAAAACAAATATTCATCACCCTGTGCAATAAATGTGTTCCAGAAAATTTGATTCTAAACTAATATTTTTATAAATTGACTCATTTTCCCGTAAGTTTATTAGAAATTATTTGTTTCCATTTCTGGACTTTGATTGGGAGTAGTTTATAGCACTTTGGTTTATTTTCCTCACCCCCTCCATTTTCTGTCAATTACAGACTTATAAACAGGTATTTAAATGTACTAAGGGAACTTCAATTTAAAGAAAATCAATGGAAAATTATTTCCAACAAAGTGGAGAAGACTGTTAATGTGATCACTTGCAGCACAATTAATCTATATGGTAAGTTTGGGTCTTATTACAATGGCTTTCTTAAAGGGAGCTACCATACTTGAAGGATAGCTACATGTGAGATATGTATAAGCACCCTTCCTATGCAGTGAAATCTACCTTGGGCCACATTATTTTCAAAGCAGGAAAAGCGATTTTTTCATGCTGGCCTGCTTTCTAAAGAGTTATGCACAAGGGCACTCAACTGGACACTGCATTTTAATAACCCTAACTACTGCTGACATCTGCATTAACACAGGGTTTGAAAGAGAAGCAGATGGCTAGAAAACCCTTACTAAGATTCTCTAACACTTTCCAAAGGTAGAACAGCAAGTAGTTTTTATGTATAAATGATGTTCACCATATGGTAAAGCATGATTGAATATTGTATATAAAAATCAAATTATTATAGCTAGATTGAATAACACCAAGGCCAGTTAGAAGTAGAGTTGAATTTCCCTGATAAATAATAGACTAGGTTTGAAGCAGTAACTTTAAAGCAAGCTGTGAAAAATAAAAAGAAAAATAAAGGAAAAGTAGATAGAATAAATGAGTGTTCATAATATCAAAGCCTTTAATTTCTCAAATATAAATCCCAATTCCACTAACACTCAGGTTATTGCTTTGAACATATACTCAGAAGAGATAGATCTGACACATTTCTAAGCAGATTAAAAATAATGTATAATGGACACTAATCACAGACAACAATTTTCTGGTCTAATGTTCGAGGTCCCATAAAAGTTAAAAATCATCATAATCCAGTGGTTATTTCACATGAAGTAATGACTTTTTAAACCACAATTCCCAGATCTTGGCCAGCAAATCAAATACATTGTATACCCAATGATATCTCTACTTGACAAGTGACCAAACCACTCAGGTCACAGGTAACCTGCAGCCATATACCAGGACTCTGCAAAGAGGATGTTTATGTCACTATTGCAGGCAATAATAGATAAGTAATAGATAATGTAAGTAGTGACTGGTATTACTAACCAAGAGAGGAAAAAAATTATAGATGCCAAGAACAGAATGTTTACAATCTGTTTCCTACTATTAGTTTCTAGTAAAATGCTACTTTTATCTACATCCTAAGACATTTCTATCAAGCAGGTGAAACAGTAAAATGCAATCTTCCTTACCATCTCCTTTAGCTATAATTCACTGTTAGTGACAGGATAAAGGTGCATTGTATTACTTGACCTAATTAGATATATAATGCTCTAAAATAATAGATGGGCTTCAACCTGAAAAAGAAAAACAATAAATATCCAAATATACAAGATGGAAAAAATCAGGAATATATTATCATGATAGGATGACTATACACTTACTCAGTTGTTTTTTATTGTTTATAGATTTCAAGGAGTAGAATGAAAGACATGTAAATAGTTAGAAGCAGTGCTGTAGTTTAAATTCTGGTCCATGGGGGGAATTTTTACACAATTCGCTTTCTCCCTAGCTTTTTTTCTCCCAGAAACAGGAACATTCTCTCTATTCATCCAATTCTCTCCTCCTCATAAAAGTTCCAACTTCATTGGGAGCTATGTATATGTTTAAGAGCTCCTTTGAATTGATGATCTATCAACATCTCTAAGAGTAAGATCGGTGGTTCTCAAACTTTAGATTCATATGGAGAAATTTTTTAAATCTTGATGTCCAGACCACACTCCATACTCAATTAAATCAGAATCTCTAGGGGTGGGCTCCAGGCACCAGTATTTTAAATAAAACTATCCAGATGACTATAGAGTGAAGTCCATATTCAGAAACATTGGGTTAAATCTTAGGAAAATAGAGACTGGTTTTAAAAATAAGTAAAACCTACATTTTCTTTTCAGAAACACATCTCTATGTAAAGCAAAGAAACAAAGAGAGCCAGAATTTACTGGGGATTTTCAATGAGATATTTATACCCTTACCATGTGTTATGCCAACTGTACTAATGAAATCAACAAACCAAAAGATCTGTTTCCCAAGATATGTGCTTCACAGAGGCCTGGCCTCTGTGTAGACTGGCTTGATGCTACACAAATAGTGCCAGACTGGAGGCTAATGTAATATCTTCTCCTATCTGATCCTCCTCCCCAGTCACATCATTGCTCCCTCCTATTAAACATTTAAAAATGTAATGGCCAAAAGCTTCTTCATCACTGTCAGTTTCAGAAGAATAAAATTTTACTCTTGATATTAAACACAGATTCCTAATCCTAGATCTTAAATTCATCCCTTAGTTTATACCCACCGAGCTACATTGCTTCTTATTCCCTGATGTTTATCCCTCTACCTATTTCATGCTTTTCTTTCTGAGACCAATTCTGCAACAGCTCTGAACTAGCGTGACCATATATCTTGGTTTATCCATTTTATCACAGCATAATTATATTTTTTCAATATTTTCTTATAAAATCTTTTTACAATACAAAAAAAAAATGAAGTGATTTTACAATAATTGTCACCTAAGATCTTCCATTAACATTTTATTGCATTTACTTTATCACATATCTATTTATCTATTCTCCTCCCTCTACCCATCTAACAGCCTATCCTATTTTTGGATGTATCTCAAAGGAAACCCAGAATAATTATTGATGGCACCTTCCTTTTCTCTCAAAAGTGTCCTTGTTTGAAAACTAAATTATACTGTGACTCTTCTCTCAAACAAATGTGTGTGTGTGTGTGTGTGTGTGTGTGTGTGTGTGTGTGATGGGGAAGTGTACCCAGAGTACTTCCTGGCCCTGTGGAAGCATCAAGACAAATAAATGAGTTTCAATATTCAATTTAAAATCTACTTGAATGAAATAAGACAAGAAACAAGAATATAATAACTGAATGCTAATGGGTATTTTATTGCCAAAGATAACTAGAGGATCAGAGCAAGTAGAATTCAGTGAGTACAGGAACAACAAAATGGTGATTTCTGTCAAGGTCAGACTTGTGCTGAGCCTTGATGAATGGATAGAACTGTAGAGTTAGACAGGAAGTGAGAAAGCACTTGGAGTGGGAAGGGTGGACAACATAAGCAATGATAGTGGTAGAAGAGCAAGAAAAAGGCTATCAAGAGCAAACCAAAGGGTTCATAAACTCAAGCTTTGCCTGATGCCCAAGAATAATAAGGAACTCCTCATCTTTACTTGTGAGAGTCAAGAGTCATCTACAGGCTGAAAGGCCAAGTCACTGAGTAGTCCTAAGTGTCTATCCTGCCAGTCACTACTCGCAGAATATCTTCTACAGTAACTCTCATCTATTCATCTACTTCTAACATGATGTTAGCCTTCAAATGGCCCACTTTTCTATGTTGGAAGAAATACTAAGACAGATTCAGTCCACCATGCCTAAGTAATATCTTAAACTATGATGATTTTTGGTTATTTACAGCAGAGTTTGCCTTCCACCTTTATTCCTGATTTATTAGCTAATCAATTGGGCTGTGAGTTGTATCAGACAGAACCTGTATGCATGAATAATTTCTCTTTATTTCAGCAGTATCAAAATCAATAGTCATTGGATTTGCTACAAAGAAAATCTCTGCATTCCAATTTACAATATATTTTGCCATACCTCAAATAAATCTTGTATATACATATTGCTTGTTTCAGTCTCTTTTTGTTCTTATTAGAATGGTCTTTTGCTAGAATGTAAGGATCATTTTTTTTCTGTGGCCCAACGCTCCTCACTCAGAGCAGATTAAGATGCTTAGCCTTGAACTGCCTTGAACTCTGATTCACTTTTGCCCAAATGAGAAGTAAATGAAATGGTTCTGAATGAAGTAAACTTGATTCAAGTTAAAGGCCTCTTTGTTGCTCTTTTGAATACTTTTATAATTTCTGCTATGCCTGAACCACCAGATCTAGTACCTTACCTAGATCTTGAATGCCTAGTTATACTGACTCAAAACTTTGCATGGATCTCTCAGTTCAGCCAAACAATTCTCTTGCTTCTGACCTCTTGTCCTACATTATTGCTGATCACCATCTACTGTTTTTATATGCCACAAAGTTTATGGTCTATGTTTATAGTGACATTATTGAAGGTAAGATTGCTAATATCATAATTATCACCAACACCAGCATTTATAATGCCATTCCCAAAAAGCTTCAGGCTCTTGGAAAAATTTTAGTCATATCCTGAACTGATTTGCTTATTCTTGAGCAGAGGTTCAATTCTATTGGAGAGCAAAAGGCTTTTGTTTCATTAGGAATTTTCCTTTGCTTTTGGTGTCATAGTGTTCTTATAAGCAGAGGGCAGCACCAGAATAATAAGATAGAGACCTAAAGTTGTATAATAGCTTCATGGTAGATACTTTTTTGGTATCATATCACTAAAATATATTTAATGATTGAAGAATAAAAGACACAGACAGGGGGGAAAAGAAGTTCTGAGAGTAACTGATAAGAATGATCAACTTCTTGTTATTTAAAACAGAAAATTCAGAAAGGTCAATCAGAAAGTTTACTGAGCGCCTATTATGTTCTAAAAGGAGAAGAAAAGAGGTATGAGACATGAGCACTGCACTGCCAAGAGGCTATATAATCTATTGAGAGAATGTTAATACATGTGAAACAACAGCCAACAATGGAAAATATCATTGCTATATGTCTGTAACCATAATTATAAGGGCTATAGTTCAGAGGAGATTAGTGAAGGCTAGTCTAGTCAAAGATGACTTCTTAGACTAGTGAGGAATGGATTGGGTATTGCAGGGTTTAGATTAGTGTAGAAGATAGGATAGGCATTCCATCTAAGGACAACAATTTAAGAAAGAATTTATTATGCTTCTAAGACAATCAAGAAGCTGGCCTAACTACAGCAAATGGTACACAATGGGAAACAATGGTAAATGAGCTTGTATAGATGGGATGGGCCACAATATGGAGGGTCTTGGATACCAATCTAAGGAAGATTGACTTATTGCAGGGGCAACAAATCACTGAGGATGTTGAAAATGAGAACTTGACATGATGAATGCACTGTTTAAGAGAGATGCCACAGTTAGCAGTTACAAAAACACTTACCCTGCACAACACACTTAAATGCCTTGACTCTAATTTAATCATGTTTAAAATCAAGGACATGTAAAAGTGGTAGTCTTTGCTCTTTGGGAGAATTATCATTTCAGGCATGAGAGGTTAGTATATGCAAAAAGTGTCTATAAACTGTGCTAGCTGCAGGATGTGTACTGTATATTTACCGAAAAGACATAAAAGAATAATTAATCAGTCAAGGGTAATGAAGCACGACTGCATGGCATTAAATGGAAAAAAGGAGCGGTGTTAGAGGGTGAGGAGTAAACTATGCAAATCTGATTGGGAAGACAGAGGAAGTAGGTTATAGACTTGGGTCCTCACTTTAACTCCTTCTACTTGAACCTAGTGCCATTTTACTGTAATTGTTAATATTTCTGTTTCAGACACAAAATATAAACTATCTACATCTAGTTCACTCTAAAATTAAAGATGAAAAAATAATGAAAGTTAATTTGTGGGAAAAACAAATAATAGCAATTCAACTCATAAACAGAAAAAAAATCAAAAATTTAAAATAGATATTGTTTAAAAAAACAAATTCATAGATACAGAGGACAGACTGGTGGTTGCCAGAGGTGAGAGGAGGCAGCAAAATGAGTGAAAGTGGTCAAAAGATGCAAACTTCCAGTTATAAAATAAATAACTCTCAAGGATGTAATGTACAGACTGGTGACTATAGTTAATAATACTGTATTCTATATTTGAAATTTGCTAAGAAAGTTCTCATCACACACACAAAAAATTGTAACTATGTGAGGTGATGGATATTAACTAGACTTATTATGGTGAACATTTTGCAGTATATACAAATATGAAATCATTATGTTGTATACCTGAAACTAATATATGTCAATTATATCTCAATAAAATAAATAAATATAATAAAAATAGAGGTTTTTTTCCTATCTTATATTTTAAAAGTAGCATTGCATTTTGATAACAAATGGAATATGACAATGAAACAGATGTTATAAGCATGGATTGTTTTATTTATCTAGTTGGTCCAGAATTGAGCATTCCATCCCATTAAGCCAACATTATAAGGAGAAAAATTTTAAAAATGATATACTATAGTAACAATGCTTCCCTAGAGTATGAAAGAGTAGAATTGATCAAAAGAATACCAAATAACTTCAACAAAATGCTAGCAAACTGAATCTAGTAACATATAAAAAAAAGCGATGCATCACGACTCCATGGGATTTATATCCCAGGGATGTAAGGTTGATTTAACATCTAAAATTCAATTATTTTAGTGCATTATTCAATATAGTAAAAGACAAAAATCACATGATAATCTCAATGGAATAAGAAAAAATATCTGACAAAAGTCTAACATGCTTTCATAATAAAAATAATACTTAACAAACAAGAAATAGAAGGGAACTTTATAAATCTGATAAACAGCATCTATGCAAAACCCACATAATATCATACTTAATGTGAAAGACTGGATACTTTCCCACTACAATCAGGAAAAAGGCAAGTACAGTACTTCACCCTCATCTGTGGTGTTATTTTCTGCAGTTTCAGTTATCCATAGTCAACCATGTCCTAAAAATATTAACTGGAAAATTCCAGAAATAAACAACTCATAAGTTTTAAATTGCATGCCATTCTGAGCAGCATGATAAAATTTCACACCGTCCCACTCTATGCCACTTGGAATGTGAATCACCCCTTTGTCCAGTATCTCCACTGCTACCCCCTCTCCTTTGTGGCTTTGTAGCTTTCTTGGTTATCAGATCAACTACAGCAGTAACACAGTGCTTGTGTTCAAGTAACTCCAAAGGACAAGAGTAGTGATACTGGCAATTCAGGTGTGTCTATGAGAAGCCATTAAGTGCTTTCTTTAAATGAAAGATATGTATGTACAAGGGAAAAAAAACATAGCATATATAAGATTCAGCACTATCTCTGGTTTCAAGCATCCACTTGGGGCTCTTGGAACATATTCCTCATGGATAAGAGGGGGACTACTGTATTTCTGTTCTTACCACTGATATTGTACTGAAGATTCTAGTCAGGGCAATTAGACAAAAGAAAAATAATAATAAGTAAAAGTTATCCAGATTGAACAAAAAGAAATAAAGCTATCTCTATTCAGAGATGACATTGTATATAGAAAATACTAAGGAATCTACTTAAAAACTATTAGTACTAATAAGTGAGTTCATCAAGGGTGCAGGGTACAAGATTAATATATGAAAATTAATTGTATTTTTATGCATTAGAAATGAACAACTTGAAAAATGAAATTAATAAAATTCTATTCACAGCATCAAAAAGAATAAAATACTTTAGACTAAATTTAACAGAAGTGTAAAACTTATGCACTGAAAACTACAAAATATTGTTGGAAGAAAATTAAAGAAGATCTTATTAAATTGAAAAACATTCCATATTTATGAATTGGAACAAACAACATTGTTAAGATGGCAATACTCCTTAAACTATTCTACAGATTAAGTACAAGCCCTATGAGAATCTCTGCTGGCTTCTTTGTAGAAATTTACAAGCTTATTCTAAAATTTTCTGGAATTGCAGAGGACCTGGAGAAGGCAGAACTATCCTGGAAAAAAAGAATAAATTATGAGGACTTACACTTTCCAATTTCAAAACTTACTATAAAAAACTAATCAAGATAGTGTGGTACTGGCACAATGATAGACATATAGGTCAAGGAATAGAATGTAGAATCCAGAAATTAACCCATATGCACATGGGTGAGCTGATTTTTAACAAGGGTGCCAAGAGCATTCAACAGGTAAAGAATAGTCTTTTCAACAAATGGTACTGGGACAACTGTATATCCACATGGAAAAAAATGAAGTTGGTCTATTACCTCACACCATATACAAAATCTAACTCAAAATGAATCAAAAACCTAAATGTAACTGCAAAAACTATAAAATTTTTGCAAGATAACGTAGGAGGAAAATTTTCACAATCTTGTATTTTGCCAAAATTCTCAGCTATGACATCAAAATGTGAGCAACAACAAAATAGATAAATTGTACTTCTTCAAAATTTAAAACTTTTGGAAAAAATAAACAGATGGGACTACATCAAACTAAAAAGATTTGCACAGCAAAGGAAACCATCAACAAAACAAAAAGTCAACCAACTGATTGAGAGAAGATATTCACTTATGACACATCTGATAAGGTGTTAGTATCCAAAATATATAAAGAACTCATACAACTCAATAACAACAACAACTTCAACAACAACAACAACAAAATCCAATTTAAAAATGGGCAGACCTGAATAGATATTTCTCCAAAGAGGAAATACAGATGGCCAATAGACATATGAAAAGATGGTCAAGGTCACTAATCATCAGAGAAATGCAAATTAAAGGCACAGTGAGATATAACCTCGTCAAATTGGTACAGTCAAAGGGAAAACAGTCTGGAGGTTTCTCAGAAAAAAATAGAAATGGATCTACCTTTTGACCCAGCAATTACACTTTATCCAAAGAAAACCAAAACAATAGTTCCTAAAGATCTATACACCCCTATATTCATGGCAGCACAATTTACAATAGCCAAGATATGGAAGCAACCTAAATGCCATCAAAAGACGATTGGATAAAGAAGTTAGAGTTCATATATACAATGGAATATTACTCAGCCATTAAAAAAATGAAATCCTACCATTTGCAATGACATGGATGGACCCAGAGGTTATTATGCTGAGTGGAATAAGTCAGACAAAGATAAATGCCATATGATTTCACTTATATGTGGAATCTAAGGAACAAAAAGAATAAATTAATCAAAAACAGACTCACAAATATACACGTAGCCATTATATTACTACCGTAATGTAATGGCTATGTGTAGAGCCAGAGGGAAGATAGAATAATCGGGGAGATCATTTCATGTATTATATAAATGTCTGATCAATGTATTGTATACTTGAAACTAATAATAAAATAAAATAAAATGCTAAAAAATATTATTTACTCAAATTTTTTTTTAACATTTGTGATTCAAAGGCCAGCATCAATAAAGTAAAAAGACAGCTCATAAAATGAGAAAATATTTTTGCAAACCATATATCTGATAAGGAACTTATGTCTAGAATACTTAAAGAACTCTTATTAGTGAAAAATAAAAAGATAAATAATTCAACTAAAATATACAAAGGATTTAAATAGATATTTCTCCAATGAAGATATACGAATGATCAATAAGCACATGAAAAAATACTCAACACCATTAGTCATCAGGGAAATGCAAATCAAAACACAATAAAATGCCACTTCAAATCCACTATGATGGCCAGAACCAAAAATTCAGATAACAAATATTTATGAGGGTGTGGAAGAAATGGAACCCTCACACACTGCTGATGGGAAAATAAAATGATGCAGCTGCTTTAGAAAATAATCTAGCAATTTCTCAAGCAATTAAACATAGATTTACCATATGACAAAATAATTCCATTCCTAGGTATATACACAAGTAATTTGAGTACATATTTCTGCACAGAAACTTGTACATAAACTTTTATGACAGGATTATTCACAATTGCCAAACAGTGGAAACAACCCAAATGTTTGTCAAGACACAAATATATAAACTAAATATATTATATTTGTGTAATGGAATGTTATTCAACCAGATAAAGGAATAAAGCACTGATACATGGATGAACATTGAAAACATTATGCTAAGTGAAAGATCATTCACAAAAGCCCCCATACTATATGATCTCATTCATATGAAAGTGCAGAATAAGGAAATCTATAGAGACAAGTAGGAAATTAATGGTTGCTTAGGGTTGTGGTGAGGGATGAGGAGATGAGGGTGATAGCTAAAAGGTACAAGGTTTCTTTGTAAAATTGATGGGAATACTCTAAAAGTGACTGCAGTTGCATACACACACACACACACACACACACACACACACACATACATGCACACACATATAATGTATATGAATACTTAAAACCTTCTGAATTATAAACTTCAAATTAATGTATTATATAGTATATTAATTATAGCTCAATAAGAGTTATTAGAAAGAGAGGACCAAATTAAAGAAAGCAACGGTGAGCTATCATTATAATTCCCAAATGAGATCCATGTCTCCTTTTTCAGAGGGAGCTTGGTTGGGGGAAGGGATGTTGATGGTCTGTGATGGCATTTTTACATATGAGGAAAAGCCTCCCTTGCATTACCCTGACTGAAGTGGAAACTTGTAAGCAAAATTAGTTCTGTGAAAAAAATCTTCCCTTAAAGGAGTGTTGAAAATTCTTTTTAAACCAATTGTATGCCTTAAGTTATCAAATAAGAATTGCATTTAATCAAACCTTTTCGTCTTCCTTCAGTCAAAGGCAAACAGCAAGTCATTATTGTACGAGTTATACTTCCAAAGAGAACCCACTCTAGCATGCACTTGATACTGGTGACGTGCTATTTTTTTTTTCTAACCTATTAAAGCAGTGTGTGACAATAATGTATTCTAATTTAGGATAGCTACTGTGTTTGGAATTTCTCCCTTTTTAATACGGTAATACTGGTTCCCTTTCTCGGGGTGGCTATCGTTCATATAATTGCCAAGCCCAGACACTTTTAACGAATACCATTCATGGGTATCAGAGAATTGGAAAGTTTTGGTCAGAATAGCCAGAGGATAGGTGACATCAATACCATTTCACTTTTCAACAACCTGAGAGGACCACCAACATTTCTAATCACATACTTGCCTCAAAAATTCTCAAATTCAAATCTCTTTGTAAAATCAATATTACAGTAAGTTTATCTATTTTGTTAGTCTATCTACTAACCTTTTCAAAGGCTAAATTTCACTTTTGATGATCCTCTCTACTTTTTATTTTTTTGTTCATTGTTCCACTAATTTATAACTATTTTACTTCCTTTTTAAAGTGTATTTATTTATTTATGTCAACTATATTGTTTGTTTGTTTACTTATTCAATTTATTGGCGTGACATTGATTGCAAATATCTTCCCTGTTCACATGGCTGCCTCTTTGTCTTGTTAATTGTTCCTTTTGCTGTGCAGAAGCTTTTAGTTTGATATACTCCCATTCATTTATTTTTGCTTTTATTTCCCTTTCCTTTGAGGTTAAATTCATAAAATCCTCTCTAAATCCAAACTCCTTAAAATAGATTTAGTCATTAATATAGGTCTTCCTTCTCTTCTTACACATTCATCTGAAGCTCAAAATTTCTCTTTAAATGTGGCATTAGGAGCATTCCACAAGTTTTGGTATGTAGCATCATCATTGATGTTTAGTTCTCAGTGATTTATAATTTCCCATTTGATATTTTCTTAACCAGTGGATTATATGAAAGAGTATTTTTTAACTTCATAATTCACAAGGACCTTTATGTCATTTTAAATTGATTTACACCTCTATTGCAGTGTGGTCAGAAAAGGTAGTTTTCCTATAAACTTTTGGAATATTTTTTTCAGATTTTCTTCATAATCTAGTACATAGACAACTTTTAGAAATATTTTAGGAATATTTGTGTAGAAAAAGAAATCATCTAATTAATGGCCCCAGAGTTCTATTTATGTCCATTAGATCAAGTTTCTTCTATAATTGCATTATTTTCTCCTGCTTACTCTATGAATTACTGAGAAATGTGTGTTAAAAGTTTCAAACATGAGTGTGAATACATCAATGTATCTTTGTATTACTGTCAAATCTTGTTTTATATATTTCAGGTTAGATTGTTTGAAAAATATGTCTCCCTAGTGAGTTTGGCATTTTATCATTAAAAACTGGCCCTTCTTAGTACTAAAAATGTATTTTGCCTAAATATTTTTCCTTATATCACCATTGAAGTACCAGCTTTCTTTTAGTTACTGTTTGCCTAACCTATCTATTTATCCAATTATTTTAAACATTTCTGAGTTATATTTTACATTTATCCTCTGCATTTAGCATATAATTAATTATTTTTTAATATAAGCTTATATGCCCTTAACATATAAGTTTAGGTCATTTACATTAATTGTACTTAATTACATACTTGCAATTATTTGTACCATTTTACTTTGTTCTATTTACCATGCCTTTTCTTTGTTTCTTTTTCGCCCCTTCCTCCTCTATACTGAATTCGTTAAATTTCTTCTCTTCTACTGGTTTGGCTAAAAACAATTTATATAAATTATTTTGTTGATTACCCTCAAATGGTTAACATGCATGCTTGACTTAAAGTCTAAACTTAATCAGTTTTTCTACTCTTCTCCTTAGACTATAATACAAAAGACTTAGAAAAATGCAACTCTGATTATACTTAATTATCTTTATAATATACTTATCTATTATTATTTCAAGTGTTTCAATCTATTTTATAATTTATATTAGTTTGCTAAAGTTGCCATAACAAAGTACCACAAAACTGAGTGGCTTAGAGTTTTTCGAGAAATATGGTGGAGTGAGAGATGTTCTCAGATCTCTCCCCTTGAAACAACAATAAGCTGAACATTTAAAACTCAACAAAAAACACCCAAACAGCACACCAGAACGTTTGCGCATGGGATCGGCGCATAAGAGATACCACAGGTCAGAAATCCAGGTGTTGGAAAGTGGACTGGGAGGAAAAAAAAAAAAAGCTGCCTCTCGCAGCCACAGGAGCTCCCTGTAGGAAATGGAGAGGGGAGAAGTTGCAGCGGGTTCCATGAACAGCCCTGCCTGGGAGAGTTGTGAGCTCCACGCGGCCAGCAGCAGAGCCGAGTTATCAGGGCAGAAAGGAGAGAAGCTGATGGCAGAGAAACAACATTTGATTTCTACTGGCTGCAGCTGCAAAATTGAGGCTGAACCTCAGCCTGCAACTCACAACCCAGAGGGCCCCACCAACCATATCCTCTGAAGCCAAACACCGTGGAGCCCCAGGAGAATCTGAACAATGATACCGAAACTGTCGCTAACACTGACAAGGACTGAGACTGAGGGTAGCGAGCATGATAAAATATCTAAAAGAAAAAAAAAACATTATTAAGTCTTTATATAAAGCAGGAATCCAAGAGGCTTAGACGCCACCTACCGGAAACCAAGAGAAAAGGGGATTCTTTGCAACAGGCTAAAGAGAGACCTTTATATAATAAATCTTCTTTCTGGGAAAAAACAGCAGAATACATTTCCATTAATGCCCAGTTGGATAAATAGTCCATTAAACACCATAAACAGCCAAGGTGACAAGGCATCTCAGAAAGAAAGAGGAAAATCTCCAGAAAATAAGCTTACAGACATAGAAATATGCAACTTAAATGACAGAGAATTCAGGATGGTCCTTCTCAAAAATCTCAGTGAGTTCTGAAACATGTCATAACAACAATTTCAGGAACTGAAAAAAACAACTAGATGAGCAGAATGAGTTCTTTAGCAAGGAGATTGAAATCCTCAAATAGAACAGAATAGATCTGGAAATAAACACACACACACACTGCAAGAGTTGAAAAATGAAATAGAAAACTTGGGAAATAGAGTTGATCAAATGGAGGAAAAGATCAGTGATATCGAAAACAGAAATCTAGAAATAAATCAGAAGGAAAAAGAGAAAAACTGAAGGATGAAAAATAATGACAGAGAAAAAGAAGAACTAGCCGACACCATCAGGAAAGGAAATATAATAATGAGTATTCTCGAAGGCAAGGAAAAGAAGCAGAGACTAGAAAGCATTTTCAGACAAATAGTTGATGAGAATTTCCCAAATCAAAGGAATGAGATGGAGCTTGGAATTCAAGAAGTCATCAGAATGTCCAATTATCTCAAACCAAAAAGTCCTTCATCAAGACACATTGTATTAAAATTATCAAAAATCAATGACAAAAACAGAATTCTCAGGGCAGCCAGGGAGAAGAAAATGGAAATGTATAAAGGAAAATCCAATAGATTATCGTTGGCCTTCTCAGCACAAACTTTATAAGCCAGAAATGAGTGGAATCACATATTCAAAATATTAAGTGAAAGGAACTACCAGCCTAGAATACTGTATCCAGATAAGTACTCTTTAGATATGAAGAAGAAATAAAGACCTTTCCAGACATACAAAAATTGAGGGAATTCTCCACTGCGAGGCCTGCACTATAGAAACTATTGAAAGGGGTCAGGTCGCCTAAAACAAAATGACAAAAACAAATACATGCTTAGGAGTAAAGTGACCATCAGGCAAATAGAAGCAGAGGAAAACAACTCTTACTAAGAATAGGGCGTTATAAGCTTACATAATAAAAAGAAAATTGCTATAGCAAGATAGTAATGAACATTCAGCATACATAGGGAGAAATTGAGATAACAATGACTGAAAAGGGGAGGATTCAAAGATCCAAATTTAGAAAGGGGAATGGAGATAAGGCACACGCAGAAGAAAATGGACAGATGATGGCAGAGAAACAACATTTGATTTCTACTGGCTGCAGCTGCAAAACTGAGGCTGAACCTCAGCCTGCAACTCACAACCCAGAGGGCCCCACCAACCATATCCTCTGAAGCCAAACACCGTGGAGCCCCAGGAGAATCTGAACAATGATAC
>NW_024348530.1:1128078-1179113 GCF_902729225.1 Pteropus medius
ACATATTCATAATGGTAACCACACACCAAAGATTCAGAACTGAAGTATATAACATAAAACAAGAAGAACCAGAGAGAAAACCCACAAAAATCAAAAGAAATAAAGAAAACAGAAACACAAGGACAAGGAAGCAATGGACACACCGAGCTACAAGAAAACAAAAGATAAAATGGTGATAAGAAGACCTCATATTTCAATAATAACCCTAAATGTAAATGGATTTAACTCACCAATAAAAAATCATAGAGTTGCAGAATGGATCAAAAAACAAAACCCGACTATATGCTGCTGCCAGGAGACACATCTCAGCTCCAAAGACAAATATAGACTTAAAGTGAAAGGATAGAAAATAATATTTCAAGCCAATGGCATTCAGAGAAAAGTGGAAAGTAGGTGTACTAATATCAGATGAAATAGATTTCAAAATAAAAAAAAACTTAAAGTAAGATATTGAGGGACTCCTCATAATGATGACAGGAATCATGCACCAAGAAGACATACCACTTATTAATATCTTTGCTTCCAATCAGGGTGTCCCAAAATATGTAAAGCAATTACTAACAGAACTAAAGAGAGAAACAGACCAAAACACTATCATAGTAGGGGACCTAAATACACCACTGTCAGATATGGACAGATCATCCAAACAGAAAATCAATAAGGAAATAAAGTCCTTAAATGATACATTAGACCAACTGGACACAATTGATATTTAAAGATCCTTTAATCCCAAAAGTGTTGCTTATCCATTCTTCTCTAGTGCACATGGAACATTCTCAAGGATTGAGCACATACTGGAACACAGAGATAGCATCAACAAATATAAGAAGGTTGAAATCATAGCAACCATATTCTTTGATCATAATGATTTGATAATAGAGATCAACTGCAAAAAAAAAATCAGGAAGAACCACAAATACATGGAGATTAAACAACATGCTACTGAAAAATGAGTGGGTCAGAGAAGAACTAAAAAGAGATCAAGAGATACATAGACATTAATGATAATGATAGTACAACATATCAAAATTTCTGAGATACCACAAAAGCGGTCATAAGAGGAAACTTCATATCATTACAGGCCTATCTCCAAAAAACAGAATGAGCTAAAATAAACAATCTAATGTTTCATCTTAAAAAAATTGAAAAGGGAGAACGAATGAAGCCTAAAGTCAGAGGAAGGAAATAAATAATCCAAATTAGGGCAGAAATTTTAAAAAAATGAAAACAAAAACAATAGAAAAAATAAATGCAACAAAGAGCTCGTTCTTTGAGAAGGTTAATAAAATTGACAAACCCCTGGTTAGACTCACTAAAGAAAGAAGAGAAAGGACACAAATAAACAAAATTAGGGTTGAAAGAGGGGAAATTATGACAGACACTACAGAAATACAAAGGATCATGCAAGAATAAAATGAAAAATTATATAACACCAAATTTAATAACCTAGAAGAAATGTACAAGTATTTATAAAGATACAACTTTCCTCAACTGAATCAAGAACTGGAAAATCTAAATGTACCGAATAACAGTATGAAAATTGAAGCAATCTTTAAAAACCTACGAAAAAGTAAAAGTCCAGGACAAGATGGCTTCACCCGTGAATTCTACCAAACATTCAATGAAGATTTAATACTTATTCTCCTCATACTCTTCCAAAAAATCGAAGAGGAGGCAATACTTCCCAACTCATTTTATGAGTCCAATATTACCCTGATACCAAAACCCGGTAATAATAACACAAAAAAAGAAAACTACAGACCAATATCTCTCATGAACACAGATAAAAAAAAAACCCTATATAAGATACTAGCAATCAAATACAGCAACATATTAAAAAGATTATATGCCACAATCAAGTGTGCTTTATCCCAGAGACACAGGTATGGTTCAACATACACAAATTGATTAATATGATACACCACATAAACAAATTATAAAATAAGAATCATATGATCATATGAATAAATGCTGAAAAAGCCTTTGATGAGATACAGCATCTATTTGTGATCAAAACACTTAACAAAATCGGTATAGAAGGAAAGTGCCTTAATGTAATAAAAGCCATATATGACAAACCCTCAGCCAACATTATACTGAATGGTGAAAAACTAAAAACTTTCCCTGTAAGATCAGCAACAAGGTAAAACTGTCCACTGTTATAACTGTTATTCAGTATAACATTGGAGGTCCTAGCAAGTGTAAGAAGGTAAGAGAAAGATATAAAATGCATCCAAATAGGCAACAAAGAATTCAAACTGTCACTCTTGGCGGATGACATGATTCTCTATATAGAAAATCCTAAAGACTCCACAAGAACACTACTGAAACAGTAAGCAAATACAGTAAAGTTTCTGGATACAAGATCAATGTTCAAAAATCCATAAGGTTCCTATACTCTAATAATGAAGTGTCAGAAAAAGAAGTAGAAAAATAATTCCTTTTGCAATTGCAACAAAAAGAATAAAATAACTAAGAATAAAAATAACGAAACATGTGAAAGACCTATATAATGAAAATTATAAGACCCTATTAAAAGAAATCGAAGAAGATAACAAAGAAATAAAAAGATATTCCGTGTTCTTGGATTGGAAGAATCAACAGTTAAAATGACCATATTACCTAAAGTATTATACAGATTTAATGCAATCCTCATCAAAATCTCATCAATATTTTTTAAAGAAATACAACAAAAAATCTTCAGATTTGTATGGAATCACAAAACACCCTGAATTGCAAAAGCCATCCTGAGAAAAAAGAACAAGACTGAGACATCATTCTGCCTGACTTCAAATTATACTACAAAGCAACAGTAATCAAAACAACACGGTGTTGGCAAGGAAACAGACACTTGGACCAGTAGAACAGAATGGAGAGTCCAGAAGTAAACCTATATTTATGTGGGCAAATGAGTTTTGACAAAGAAGCCAAAAACATACACTGGACAAAAGAAAGCCTCTTCAATAAATGGTGCTGAGAAAACTTGAAAGCCAGCTGCTAAAATATTAAACTAGACTGTTGTCTATCACCACACATCAAAATTAACTGAAAATGGATTAAGGACCTGAATATAAGACCCGAAACAATAAATTGCATAGAAGAAAACATAGGAATTAAACTCAAGGACCTTGGACTTAAAGACAATTTTATGAACTTGACCACAAAGGCCAGGGTAGTTAAAGCAAAAATAAATGGATAGGACTTCATCAAACTAAAAAGCTTCTGCTCAGCAAAAGAAATCATCAACAAGGTAAAGAGACAAGCACCCAAATGGGAAAATATATTTGCAAGCAACACCTCCAATAAGGGCCTTATATGCAAATATATACAACTCAATAACAACAACGACAACAACAAAAACCCACAAATGATCTAATCAAAAAATGACAGAGGACCTAACAGATACTTGCCCCTAGAGGATATACAAATGGCCAACAAATATTTGAAAAGATGCTCAACATCACTAGCTATTAGGTAAATGCAAATCAAAACCAAAATGAGATACCACCTCGCACCTGTTAGAATACCTATAATGAACAGGATAAGTAATAACAGATGTTGAATAGGATATTGAGAAAAAGGAACACTTGTACACTGCTGGTGTGACTGCAAATTGGTACAGCCACTATGGAAAATAGTATGGAGGGTCATCAAAAAATTAAGAATTCATCTATCATATGTATGGTCTAGCAATCCATCTACTGGGTATTTACCCCAAAGACTTGAAAGCCTATATTCGAAAAGATATTTGCATGTCGATATTCATAGCAGCATTATTCACAGTGGCCAGGACATGGAAGCAACCGAATGTCCTACAATGGATGATTGGCTAAAGATGCTGTGGTACATATATGCAATGGAATATTACTCAGCCCTAAGAAGAGATGAAATATTGCCATTTGTGACAACATGGATGGACCTCGAGATAATCATGTTAAGTGAAATAAGCCAGACAGAAAGAGCTGAAAAACACATGATATCATTTATATGTGGAGTATAAACCTAAAAGCAACAAAAGAACAGGACAAACAGAGATTAATGGATATGAACTATAGAATAGTGGTTACCAGAGAGTAGGGGGTGACCATAGGAAGGAGGTAGATGGGGTAAAGGGGATCAAATATGTGGTGACAGAAAGAAATCTAACTATGAGAGGTGAACACACAGTCTAAATATATATATATATATATATATATGCCTTACTGTTAAAGTGTACAACTGAAACTTATTGGATTTCGTTAACCATTGTTACCATTAAAAAATTAATTAATTAATTTAAAAAACTGAGTAGCTTAAACAACAGAAATTTGTTTCACAGCTCTGGAGGCAAGAAGTTTAACATCGAGGTATCAACAGAGCCATGGTCCCTCTGGGCAACAGGGAAGGATCTGTGTCCAGGCTTCCCTCTTAACTTTGATATTTACTTGGCTTTAGCAGCATAACACCATTTCACATAATGAAGTATTTGTGTGTGTGTGTGTGTGTGTGTGTGTGTGTGTACGTGTGTGTGTGTGTGTGTGTGTGTGTGTGTAAATGTCTCCCTTTTCCTTAAGGATACCACTCATTATATTAGGGGCCCATCCTACTCTATTATGATCTCATCTTAACTCAGCAACAATCCTCTTTGCAAATAATAGATACTGGGTGTTAGAACCTAAACATACAAATTGGAAGGACACAATTCAACCCAAAACATGCTTATAATGTCATTTAATCATTAATGTTATTGTTGTTTTACATAATCAGTACTTATTTAGACTTATCTTTATTTACTACTTTCAATGGTCACCATTGCTTCATGCATCAGACTTTCAGAATTCGGTTTTTTTTTTCTTCCAGCATATATATTTTAGTTCTTTTATCAAGTATCTAGTGTAGTAAATTTGTTTAGTCTTCAGCTAAACTTGCGTTTATTTTGCCTATAGACTTTTATGATATTTACTGGATATAGAAGGTCTAGATAAATAGTTATTTTCCTCAGCACTTTAAAAATATCCCTTTCTCTTTTGGTCTCACTTACATTCATTGTGACGTCTGCAGTGGTCTATTTGGTGCTCCTTTATAAGTGACTTGTATTCTCTTTTTGGTGGATTTCAACATTTTCTCATTTTGGGGCGGGGATTCTCCATTTTCATTATGAGGTAACTATATGTAGAGTTCTTTTTTACTTATCCTGTTTGATGTTTGTTGAATTTCTTATATTTGAATCATGTCTTTCATCAGTTTTGAAAAATTATCAGTCATTATCTTTTTGAATATCACGTTTGCACCATGTTCTCTAATTATTCTTTTTAGTTAGATAAATGCTGAATTTCCTCATCCTCATATCTCTTAACTTCTCATATTTTCATTACTTTGTCCTTCTCTGTTGCATCATGGGTAATTGTCTCAGTCCATTTTACAATTTACTAATTCCCTGTAGCTTAATATTATCTAATGATTAGTCCATAAATGATTATTTTCATTTATAATTTTTTTTAAACCCATCAGTTATGTTTTCGTGGTCTTGTATTCAATTCTTAGAGTTTTGAATTTTGAATCTTCTCTTTTATCTCTATTCTACTACCTCTCTTTTGAGGGGATATAATCCCATTTGTTGTGCCTACTGACTTTCATAATGGTGGACCAATTCTTCATGTGCCTGGTAATATTTTATTGTGAATTCATGTTTTACAGGGCTATTTTTTTTTCTGTAAAAATACCTTATAGCTTATATAACATGTTCAGAGCTGTTTTGACTTTGCTTCTGCCTAGAATGCCAGGGGAATCACCAGCTCAGACCTAATTTTTATGCTATTTTCTAGGTTTGGGGAGATTTTTAAACCTATGGTTACAATACAAATTTTTGTGGGAGATTTTTTCTCATCCAAATCCCAGGCAAGTTCCTTGTTTCTTTGTGGATAGGATATTTTTGTTCACTCTCTTAACAAAGGCCAAAAATTCAAAGGTGCTAGGTATCCTCAGGGGTCTATAATACCAAAACTTCATTTCACAAGGACCCAAGGCCTTATATTCTTTGTTACATAGTTATTAAAACTCACATTCTTAGTTTATACAGTCTGACCATGTCAAATCCTATCCCTGGAGTTACAGGTTTTCTTCTTCCCTTTTTTTTTTTTGATAAGTTTCTTGCTTGATTATGAGATGTTATATTTTATCAGAATTTCTAGAGATTAGAAACAGAATGTTTATGTTTGTTTTCAATAATTCTGAAAATTGACCATAATTATATTTCATTCTCCATAGTTCTGGAAATTAACAATATTAATTTTTTATTGCTTCTATAATTGATGATGACACTTCATATTTTAGCTTTGTTTTTATGCTCTTTCCCAAGACTCAATCTAGTAGATTTAACTAACACACATTTAAATCCAAGAACAGATCATGGGCACCAACCAATCAGAATGGGCACTAGCCCAATCAAAATGGATGTCAGCTATAAGCAACTGTTGTGCTTGTACCTGTTCATATTGGCTGAATACCAACCTGAGGAGAAAGTAGTGATCGTTCTACCATTTCATGGTAAAGAAAGAAACTACATTCTCAGAGGCTTCCCTATTATTTACTTTCTCTTTCATTATTATTACCATGAATGTTAAACTTAATTATATTTTTGTAATCAACAGTAATAAATCTTTGGCAATAAAATATGTCATTAGACTATGTCCTGTGCATTACATTACCATGTATGCTTCTTCTTGCTATACAACCTACTATTTATCAGATTCCGCTGGTGTCTATGCATGTCCTGGGCATGTACACTTAGGCTTTACTGTTTGCTGATACTCATATATCATGTGATGTTACATGTAGGCTTTTACCATAAAATACTGCATGGAGAAAATATTTGATCTCCTCTAATACACAGTTTCCAAACACACACCGTGCAAAAGTAATATAATGAGAGACAAAGCAGGAACTTACTCCTCTGGATCTTTTAAATTGAAGCTCAATATTTTGAACACATGGACACAGTTATCTCATTAACTAAGGAAACATACTACCCCAAAACAAGGCTGATATTCACAAAAAAAGAACATGAGTAAAGAATGTTGAGCAAAATCAAAACATTGACCCTTCCTCCCTCTTGATACGTTCACCATAGTTTAGGGATCTGCAAACTATACTCAAAGGCCAAACACAGCCAGCTCTATGGTTTTGTATGGCCCATGAACTACAAATGTTTTTCACATTTTAAATGACCTAGAAAAAATAAATAAAAAAGAACATTTCATGACACATGAAAATTACATGAAATTCAAGTTTTATACTTATAAACAAAGTTATACTGGAACACAGCTATGCTCATTTGTTTACATATTGTCCGTGGATGGTTTTGTGCTACAATGGCAGACTTGAGTAGTTGTAATAGAGACTCTATGACTTGCAAATCTAAAATATTTACTATTTGGGTCTTTACAGAAAATGTCTTCTGACTCGTGCTATGAACAATCACCCCCCTTTTACCAGGATCAAGAGTAGGTAGAGCTGATTCTGCCAAGGCACTGAGCAAGGCACCTATAAGCTAAGGCAAGGAAATGCTACTGCTAGAATCCAGTCAAAACTAGCTATTAGAGCAAGATATTGCACTTTGTATACTGTCCAGAGAAAACAAAAGGGTAACCAGGAATGAGAGTGCACCCCAATTCTTACATAACAATGCTCATCAAAATACATATCTAAATTTCAAACCCATCTTTGTGAAAATCCAGATTTTTATAACTGCAGCATTATGGTCAACTTCTATTGTGAATGAGTTTCTGAGTCTTAAAGAAGGATGTTTGTAAAATTACACAGTTTTGTGGTCATGTCTTTGTGTAGGTAACTCCACTCAGTTATATTTCTATGTATACTTTTAAACTTTTCCCAGTTCATCAGGCTATTGTGGTGAGAGTGTTCTAAATTGACCTGCTCGGGGGCTGTTCACAAAAAGGTGCAGCAGACAGAAAAAGTAGATTTTTAGGAAAAAACACAAGCCTTGCTACATGAGCCATAGAGAGACATGGTACAAGGTATAGCAAAGCTGTTCTCTCTGTCATGAATACCAAAGTTTAAGGATGTCTAGAAAACATCTTCACTTCCCATCATCATTAATTATAGATAGATCAGTCTGACACTAATAATGTGTACACTGTTTCCCCGAGGGCAGGTACTTTTTCAGCTAGTTGTAATTCCTGAGGGTATTTATAATTTCTATAAATTGATTTCTCATTTTATGAAGGGATATGTCTTTTCATTAGCCTTAAAGTTGTTGAGATAAAATATGTGCTTTTTAGTTCTAATTTACTAGGATTTAGGGAATACATTTATGCATATGTTCTTCACTTATTATTTTATGGCCTTTAATGATATTCCTTCAGCCTTTATTTGTTCAGATTTAAAAGTCCCAATATTTCAGTCCAACTTGGATCTCTCTAAATTACACTGGAAATTACACTAAGTTTGAATTTTGTTGAGATACTGTTACATCACTGACACTAATAAAATCTAATGATGTGGGTTTGCCTCTAATTCTGGATTTCATAAAAAAAAAAGGTTTGCCTATTGTAATTTTATCTGGCCATTCTTTATCTCTGGTGCATTTTTGAGATATGACCACCAAAAGTGAACATATCATTCTGGAGTATAAAAAAATAAAATATAAGAACGGGTCTAGATTGAGATCTTTTAATGCAGCACTGGATATCAGCTTACCCTTATCTCTTTAGTCTCTCAAGAACAAATTTATTTCTTTGCACTTCTTGTACACCTCGATCAAACTCAGTTTAGCTATCTCTGCAGGAATCACACAGAAATAGCCAGTGATTTTTGTGACCACCATTCCCATTCAGCAAGAAATCGAATCTTCCCTGAGACAACTCTGGCGCCTCTTGCAGTGTCTAAATGTCTTTCAGCAGAAGTTGCAACATAGTACTCACATTTAACAATTACTGGGTTGAGGGTCTTGCTAATAATAAAAATTATCCTATGGTGCCCTACCTCTCTCTACACATATGCTACAATAAGTTGCAACAAAGATGAAACGGTGAGGGAGAAGGGTTCAGTGTAGAGGGTAATGGGGTTGCTTCTTCAACATTCATTCAGTCTTTGAGTTGGGTGGCTTGATAGTATCCCTAGCTTCATCAATGCATACTGATTGGTTGGAGTCAGTATAATTATAATTTCCTTGCCACATTAATTTGTTTAAGAATAGATAACATAGAGGAAGCCCAGTGTTTTTGTCCAATGGCTAAGGGAAAGATATCTATTCTCTCTCCAAAATGTGAACATGAAAACAGGTAGTCCCAATTAATGCTGGCAACCATTATGTGATGAGTGCCCAACCAGGAGACAAAGCTGATACTTTCTTACAAATTCAGAGTCAAAAGAACAAAAAGAGAAATAGGACTGAGACTCTGATGAAACTTGAAACTAAAAGTAAGGAAAGTTTCTGAATTTTTTAGTCACATGGGCTAATAAATCTATAATTACACATAAGCTAGTTTGAGTTTTTCTATTTCTTGTGACCAAAAGCATCCTAACTGACATGGTTAGGCATAATTTGATATAAAATATCATTTGCAAAAGGTGATAAATTAAGCAAACCCTATTTTCCCTTGAACTTAACAATTCAGAGCAGTTTTGTCTTTGTTTCTGATGAACCATTAATGACTTAGTTTCTTTGCCCTTGCTCAAGTCATGATAAAAAGGTGTCTTTGAACTTTCTTATTCACTATGGAGTGTCATTGTTTAAAGCCAGAGTCGGAAACTAAAGCTTATAGTTCATTTTTGTAAATGAAGTTTTATTGGAACATAGCTAGCTAGTTATTGATTGATTGATTAATTGTTGATGGCTACTTTTACACTGCATTTACACAGTTGAGTAGTTGTGACAGTGACTATGGGCTGTGAAGCTAAAATATGCACTATCTGGCCCTTTACAGAAAAAGTTTGCTACCTCTTGACTTAAAAGAACCTTGCAGTAAATAATTCTTCAAAAATTGAGACTGCAGATACCTTGAGCACTCAGTATGTGTTCATTGATCGAATGTCTACTAACATATACCCCCCCATTTATTTATTTTCTAAGTTTGAATTTTGTTTATTGATTTTGCTTAAAATATACTTTATAGATAACTAATCTAAGCTCCTTTTGCTAAGTTGTGCATACGTAGTTACTTCTCTCTAGGACTCTCAACTAACTCGGCTTTACTTTGTTTTAAAAAATCACAAATAAATAAGGCCTGCCTTCCTCTTTTGTACAAACATTTTGATCAAGACCATAAAGGAAGGAGTCAAAATTTTCTTATGCAGACCCACTTAATACAGCTTGTCATATACATTTTTAGTATTCACCTATATCTAGTTTTCTTCTGGAAACATGGAAGAAATGTTACAGGTCCTCTCCACCCACTTTAAAGTTGGGAAGAGCCAGATAATTAGTTCTTGTCAATGGTCTATTAGGGGAAGTGAAATTATGTCACCTTGGGAATGAGGCAGAGACTACCAGATCAAAGGAATCACTGAGTCACAATATGGAACTCAGGTGCCCTGAAAAATCACCTGGACTCATAAACTTTGCAAGAATGAGAAATAAACTTCTATTCGGTTAAAACACTAAAATTTAAGCATAGCCTAGCCTAGTTCGATTGACACACAACTCAACTGAAATAACTTATTATACATCTACTTCTATATACTCATAGATATCAAAAGATGCAATGTTATTCAAAATAATAGACTTTTTATTTTCTAAACTTTTTATTTTTAATTATAATTGACATTCAATATTCTATTAGTCTCACCAGTATAGCATAATGGTTAGACATTTATATAACTTATGAAGTGACTCCCCTGATAAGTCTAGTACCACCTGGCACCATATATAGTTATTATAATATTATTGACTATATCCTCTATGCTTAAGTGTCCATTGATAGATAAATAGATAAGGAAGAAGTGGTACATATATACAATGGAATATTAATTGGCCATAAAAAAGAATGAAATCCTTCATTTGCAACGAGAATATTTTTTTAACTTGAATTAAACCAAACCTCATCTTGTCTGTGGTCACATGTCTATGAGTATTGAATTAAAAGAGTCTCTGGATTCAGAAATAAATGCACTATCCTCACTACTGAGGGAAAAGTGACGACCAAGAATAAGATGGGAGAGATTACACTTTAAACCTTTTAAAGTAATGTACTTTGAGATTATATGCTTGGTATGTATAGGCAGTTTATTAGTGAACTCAACCATAAGTTGCTTAAAATGGTTTTTATTTTTCTCATTTTCAGTGGAGAGGACTACGTGGAGAAGTATCAAGAGAATTAGGTGATGCAATCACTAAAATGAAAGTGACCTGGGAGGGTCACTCAGTCCATTATGCTTTACCCAGTCCAGGTGAGAGCCATGCTTAAACAGAAGAATGAAATAAAATTGTTGAAAGATTCTCGAGCCTTCTTTAGTAACTAATTAAGGTCTTAAAAACGTCCTGGGACCTATTCAGTCCATAATTTGCTCTCCAATCGTGACAACAGAAACAATTCTGCAGGCAAGTAAGACATTTGTGTTCTATAACATCAACATTGAAAGCTTAGGGAACTGGCCCAAACATACCTAATTTGCATTAACAAACTGTTATGAAGCTTTTGTCCATGAATCTGTTTTTATCATTGTTCTGGAAAAATAAAAAGTTTCTCCCAATAAAATTCTCGAAATAACTATTACCTTACCAAAAAGCCTCCTGTTTCAACCAATGTCTACCCCTCTTTGTCTATTCTCAGCAGAAGATAGAATTAGCTGTCAAAAGGGAGTCAATAGAAATGTCCATGGATCAGAGGCTGCTACAAAGACTAGTAGACTTTAGAGTCTTGCCAATAAAATTTACAGTTTGTTATGGGTAGTACAAACCTGGGATGTTGAGGTATTATTGCTCTCAGTGATACAGCAAAATCATGATATTTGAAAGGTTCATGCAGTGAGAATGAAGGGGGAAAAATTACTGGTCTACTCACAACTCCCTATTATGTTGAATCTATATTATGGCATTTTCTCTCCTTACTTGGTTGCATATTTAAGGGCTATGGATTTGCAAAGACCATAGGAGGAAAATAAATATCTCAGAGAGACAGGGAGTAATTTTCTCATTTTTGTCCCTATATACATATAGGTCTAAAGGACATTCAGCAGAAATGAATCATCTGCAGAGGCCCAAAAGCTTTCATTTAAATCCAGTCTTAATTCCTCATGTTACGCTTTTCTCTCCATTATTTCTCTTTTCTAGCCTTAGAGGCAAAAAATACATTAGTCATCAATTTATTCCCTGTGGCAAACTTTTGCCCCTCAACCCTATCAATCCATTAAATAAACCCCAATTAAATTGGTCCTCACATCACAAAAAATGGCAGGCTGCCCCGGGGCCATGGTAGACTTATAACAGTTCCAGGGTCAATTGAACAGCAATGGCAATTCAGGGGAAGGGGGGGGACTTTCAGGGTTACTCTCCCTTCACTCATGACCACTCTACCTGGTCTGGTGAGCCCGTCCTTCAGCAATCAATCATTTATAAGTTTCAACACAATATCTCTCAAAACTCAAGCTCTTTTTGTAATAGTCCTTGGTCCAAGCAGGGGCAGCCTGTAAAGAAAACTATCAGACATTGAAAGCTGACAGGATGTTCCTCACTCATCTACCAATCCCATAGGTCCCTGTAATAGTCAGACCTGGCATTCTCCCTCTGCTCTTCAGAAAATATTTTTCATAGTGAAGCATTGACATAGAAATTTGAATCCCAGAGGTTTTATGACTATGTTTACTCTGGAGATTCATTTGAATACAAACACACCCACATTTATTCTTTCTCCCTCTCCTAGTGTCTCTCCTCCCACCTCATAAATCTCTATTAGACATGATTGGAATGCAGAATGTTCACCAAAAAATATTTGTTTTATTTTGTTTTCAACAGGCCAGGTCAGTGCCCTCAGTTCTGCTTATCCATTTTCCTCTTATTTCCATTTTTTGCTTTTCTGAACACAGAATTTATCTCAGGTCACTATGCTTTATCTATCTTTCATCACACATTAAATCCTTTTACTGAACTTATTTCACCAAATTTGTCTTTCATTATTTTTCTATACATGCATATCTTAATGATTTTGGCTTTTCTTATATTGGTGAAAGGAATAGGTGGGTACTACTTTGGATTCCTTAGATTTTATGAGGTATCTTGGGGTCAGTAGTTTTAAGGGGGAGATATATATATATATATATATATATATATATATATATATATATTTGAGAAATATCAGATTTTAGATATCTGATTTTTAAATTGAGTCTGAAACATAAATTTAGAAAGTATGTCATAGATTGATATAGATATAATTTATTAAAGCAAAATTCACATAACATAAAATTAACCATTTTAAAGTGAATAATTCAGTGGCATTTAGTACATTCACAATGTTATGCAGCCACCACCTCTATCTAGTACCAAAATATTTCCATTATTCCCAAAACAAAATAATATTCCATTATATGGACATACCATAATTTGTCCATTTATCCATTTATGGACGTTTGAGCTGTTTCCACCTTTGGCTATTGTGAATAATGGTGCTATGAACATGAATGTACATGTATTTGTTGGAATTTCTGTTTTTGATTCTTTGCGGTATATATCTAGGAGTAGAATTACTGAGTCATATGATAATTCTACATTTAATTTTTTGAGGAACTGCCAACGTGTTTTCCACAATAGCTGAACCAATTTCCATTCCAACAGTAATATACAACAATTCCCATTTCTCGTCTTTGGCAATACTTATTATTTTTGTATTTTTATTTTTTTATTATAGTCATTACATTGGGTATGAAATGGCACCTCATTGTGGTTTTGATTTGAATTTCCCTAATGATTAATAATGTTGAGCATCTTTTCATGTGGTTGTTGGCAAGTTGTATATCTTTGGAGAAATGACTATTTAAGTCCTTTGCCCATTTTTTAAAATTGGGTTGTTTGACTCACAAATATAGAGTACAATCTGGTGACAGACAGAGGGGAGGGTGGTTAGGGGGCTGGCAGAATGGGGTGAAGGGTTAAAAAGTACAAATTACTAGTTGATAGATGGGGAGCATGGCATAGGGCATGCAGTTACTATTAATATATTGGCTAGGTAGAGAGCCAGAGGAGAGAAAGACCAATTAAGGGGATTGTTTTATAAGCTATATAAATATCTAACCAATGTACTCTATACTTGCAACTAGTAAAATAAAATTTTAAAAATTGGGTTGTTTATCTTTTTGTTGTTAAGTCATAAGAATTACTTATATATTCTGAATACTAGACTCTTATCAGATTTATAATTTGAAACTATTTTCTCCCATTCTGTAGGTTCTTTTTACTTTCTTTATCATGTCCTTTGACACATAATTTTAAAAAAATGATGAAGTTGACAAATATTTTAATTATACTCTTATTTAATCCTACATGTGCCAAATTGACAAGGATGAGGAGGTGTAAAAGAGACACAATAGGATAGGAGAATGGTGGGAAGGGAAAGGCTATACATAAAAAACAAGGAATGGTTAAGAGGAAAATGGAAAGGGAGACACAGACTAAGGACAAGCAATAGGAAAGGCAGAGGAGAAAAATTAAGACACAGAAAGTGCCCGTGCATATGATGATTGAATTAAGGTGGGAGGAAGAGAGAGAATTTAGTTTGTTCCAAAGTATTAGATAAACTACTGTTTTCCATGCTCTGCTTTTTACTTGGTAATCAGTTTTGGAGCCTCAACAACCTCTTAGCACTGTTTTCTGATACACCATTTAGTAAACTTGCCATTATTCAGAACTGTTTATTTTTAAAGTTTCAGAGTAGCTTCTCTGACTGGGAGAGCCCCAGCAGCCTAACAATGAAAAAAAAAACTCATTTTCTGAGCTGCCACAGCAGTATTGAAAGCAACAAGTAACTTGCCCATGGTCACACAGCCAGAATGTAGCTGGGGTTTAAATTCAGTCTATCTGACTTCAGAGCTGTACTCTTAAACATTGTGCTATAGGTCTTCTCTACAACATGTAATTCATTGCATATATTTAACCTGAAAGAGCAGATAATCCAAAATGTATCATGTATTTTATGATTTTTTAAAGAATTCGATAGCAGATATTCTATCTCTATTCAATTTGGTAGGCAAGTATTAAAATTAGTTTGTGTTTCTCAAGCACATGCCAACTAGGAAGGCAGCCCAGGAGTGTGCGAGAAAGAACAGAGACAATAACTTGAGTTTGAAAATCTGCTGTAGATCATCTAAAGAGTGGATAATTGAAGTTGATAGAAACTTGAAGGTCGATGCTCCTCAATTCCTTGCTCAAATGCTAACAATCTTTTAATATCTATGTTCTACAGCATTTTTCTTGCTTCTTACATCACCCCACCTTTCAGGCACTCCACAATCAAATAGGGTATGCTGTGCAGGGAGCAACTGGTGCAGTATCTAGCAAATAAATGTATTTACAACTCAGAGATCAAACTTTGATATTCCAATTTTAATTTAAAAATTAAATAAGTATAAATTAAGTTAAAATAATTTGTTTATTTCCATGTCGTTTCTCAATTCTTTTTCTACTCTGTGGGTCAGTGCTGCTTGACCTATAAAAAGTCTTCCCATTTCAGTGACATAGGCTGGAAAGTAGTGCCATCAAACAAATGGCCCTTGCACAAACATCGGACAAAGGCAGGTGGCTCAGCTGTCCCATATAAATAAAGTCATGAGGAGAGACAAATAAGGTGAGTCAGTCCCAAGGGTAAAAGAACACAAGACCTAAAGCTAACCAGGACAGCCAGATAGAAAGAAAAAGACCAAAGAAAGGTATTAATTAACATGAGTGCCAACAGATAAAAAAAAAATAGAAATGTTAAACTGAATTAGATAAGGAGTTTATGGATGAGAAGCCAGAGTTGAAAGAAGCTATAACTGCAAAATCACAGCAAGCAAAGATATTTGCAGAGCTAAGAGTAAAATAAAAACACTAATCCAGATCATTCCCCACCAGTCATTCATTGACTGTTGTCTTACAATGATGAGACCTGTTGTACTCCTTTTCTTTCATGGATAAATGAATAAAGCTCCCCAGTAAACATTTGTCCAAATAGTGGGTAGGGTGAGATGTGATTATAAAAAAGCAAAACAGCATCGCTAATATTTGCACTACTGTGTGATGACATCAGATAAAACAAAATATAGCTTTGAAACAGTACAAATATAGCAAGCCTATGACAAATCTAGTTAAAGTCAAGTTATGAGTCAAAGAAAGAACATATTTAATCTGAAAGAACACCCCCATGCAATATTTACATTTCTTTGTAAATGTAATATTTATATTTCTTGGTTTATTCACTCTACATTATAATAATTCTTCTAAATATCATTCAAAAATTTAAGAAATATTATTAGCACAGTATAAATCCAATTTTGGAATGAACAGTATTATAATAAGTTAATACCTATAAACACCTTTATTTATGCTAAAGAAGATTAAGAAAGTATTAATAGTGAAGCAGTATTTACTGCACAATAAAATTATCTAATCAACAATACCTAAACTGGTTACTTAAAAAAATTTAGAGCCAGGCTCTTTCAAACAATAAAAAGAAGGGGGTGAGGAAACACCTTCTGCCTATACCTCAATTAGTCATTTAGTTATTTATGTAATGCCTACCACTGGAACTCTTTCATACCAAGTTTTCTGGCCTAATAGATTTAGAGGGTGGTGAATATTAAAAGCCACTCCATAAGGACCTAATGCATTTACTTACTTAATTGTAGGTATCAAGTACCCTTCCTCTTTTGATAGGTCACCCCAAAGATGGGCTAACGACCCCAATTTGCTGACTAATTGAATTTTGATATATTTTCCAAAGTTGTTTTCTCCTCAACTGTGAGAACTTACAACCTGTTAAATCTGACAGGTTCACTAATATCTGCCAAAGTCCCTTCATACATTGTTAAATTATGAAAACTTAACTAGTGTGTCATGCCCTGGGGAAATAGAGTACATTTGAAGAGTCATTCCCAAGGTGGCGGTAAAGGTGAGAAATTATAAGGGAATTTGATTTATCATAATATATCTTAAAATGTCCATTAATAAAGTTGATATTTTGTCATTGAATGTATCAAATAATTTGAATTTTCTAATTTTGTATATGGGCAAGTTTCTTTTTTCATAATGTCATATCTGCAATAATATGTATGAATCTACATTAAAGCAAATTTGGGTGTACTTTCTATTGTTAGCTATAATAGAGATAGCTCAGATAGCACATGGATTTCATTTCTAGCGCAGCTAAAATGTACAACACTTCATAATGTGCAGAAGTTTCCAGCAAGACAAATGCATTTTCTTCACCAAAAAGCCAAGGCCCATTGCAGAAGAATAAATGAAAGCCTCGTTAAATAAGACCTCAAGAATATGAAATTCCTAATAAGTCAACTTTAGCTAGCTTGAGATTTGGAACAGAGTTCGCTGAGTAAAATAATCAAATACAATTGCAGGAGAGACGTTTGAGGACTTTAGGGAATAAATGATTTTTCAACTGTTTTTGGAAGCATTATTTACATGCAGTTAAATACCGTGGGAAAAGTTTGTGCTACCTGGAAAGAGGACTGGATTTGAGTCAAAAGGTGTACTCAGTAGTAGTACAGATTAATTCCTTAATCTGAGCCTTAGTTTCTTCATCTGTAAAACTGAGATAATATTTGTATCACAAAATTGTGGGAGACCTAAATGAGATAATGTACATGAGTTTTTGTAAACTCTCAGGAGCTAAATAAATATTGACTATTTTTATTATGTACATAAAATAATAAACATATGAATAAAAACAATTTTAAGAACATTCTACCCTCTTTTTTTTAGAGATGAGGCAACTGGGAAACAGAATAATTGAGTGAATTATCCATGGGTACATAAGTTATTAATGGCAGAGTTGGAACTATTACTAACATCTCTGTCTGTTAATCTTAGCAGTTCCCCCAAAGGGCCACTATGATTCCTTGACTTTGTTCTCACAGCTTGAATTACTTAAAAAAAAAAAAAACTATTAATGAAAAGCTATTTCAAGTATTTAAGAATTTTACACTTGAATGTTTAATTAACATTTATTGAGTACCTGCTATATGCAAGTCACTGGGTTAGGCGCTGAAAATAAATAAGATACAATCTCTGCCTTTAAAGAATTCTTATTCTCAGTGGAATTTCCTCTCCTGTCTCCCAAGCACCCATTGCTTTTATTCTGGCTTTAGGCTTCCAAAGGTATCCCTTACTGCTGTACTTTGCACAGGCTTGAACTGCCCCTAAGCATCTATATCCCTAAAAGACTTCCTTCTCCCTTCTAATCTATCTGGAGCTCTCAGGTATCAAGAAACCCAATTCAAGCATTTCATTTTTGGTTCATGGTACACATTCATTCTGAGCTCAGCCCCAGAAATTATTCCTGGGGGTCAATTTCCTGCAGCTGGAGAGAAATAATGAGAAAGATTATTATAGGATATAAGCAGAAGCAGTGGGAGGGTGGGAGGAGTGTGGAGAAATAATCTTAAGGCCATTCAACTGGTGAGATGTTCATATTCTAGAACCAGAAACACTGTTTACCAAATCATACATCTCAGGGTCTTCCTCCCAATTAGGCCTTGATTTCCAAATTGCAGAGCCACTTTCTGGCGAAAACCTGAGAGGCAAGGAGTAGCCAGCTATTAGAAAAACTGAGAATCAGGCAAAGGGGAATCAATAAGGGGACAACTTTACAGGTGGAAAGAATTGCAGAGCATTTTATTTAAGCTCCATAACTTAACTAACTGTGTGATCTTGGGCAAATCACTTAACCTATCTGAGTCTCAGTCTCCTCATCTCTAAAGTGGTCATTAATAACACCTACCTCAAGTGGTTGTTGTGCCAATTAAATGAGTTAATTAATGTAAGATGCTTGACTCATAGTAGGCAATCAGTAAATGTTAGTTCCCTTCCCTTTGTTGCCAGTTCACCTCCCAGAACCTTTCTCCTCCAAATTCACTGCTTCTGTGGAGAAAACTACAAAATATGGAGACTTTTCCACCAGCCCACCAGAACAGTTAGGAGGCCCAGCTGCCTGATGCCCCTGGATTTCATGAATTCTGGAGTATTTCAAGAATCATTTTCTTCAAACCTCAGACTATCTCATCAGAGTCTAACAAGGAAGTCAGATGATTAACCATTAGATGAATAATTTATGTAAATTGTAGATCCAAAAGGAAGGGAGTAAGTATGGAAATTAAGTTGTTATTTCATTAAGTTATAATTAGTGACTAAAGGTTCCAATACACTTACTAATTCTATTAGAGTATGTTGAGTTTAATCTCATTTCATTTAATTATCTGTATTTATATCTATATCCATAGCTATCTATATATCTATTTATATAATCTTGGCCCAAAGTCCCTACTTCTGAATTTTTCATAGATACTGTACTCTTTGGGAACATATTCTGAGTATAACTGAGGGCCTGATGGCATCCTATAATTTCCCTGGAACACAATCCATTACAGCAGGGAATTCAATAAAGGGGCTATCATCAATATATTCAAGGCATTTACTTTACTGAAAATAGGAGAGAATCTCCATTTATTATCATTTCTTCATTAAGAATGCAGTTACACCACACACACCCTGAGTTCAGAAGAAGTTCTGAATTAATTAACTCCTGCCCAGGCTCATCTAGTATATTTGCCACTCATTCCCTCTGCTTAAGCCATACTGGCAACTTCTGCTCTCTTTGAATATGCCAATCTACTTCCCATATCAAGACCTTCTTAAATGATACTCCCTCTGCCAGGAACACTTGTGACCAGTTCTTAGTGATCTATAACCCCAACATCAGGAAAATAGAATAGAGGAGATATACATACACACATGAGTCCATTGAGGGAGATTTATAAAAGGAATTGTTTGAACTGAATACCACAAAGCTACAGACGCCTCTTCTAGAACTAGCATCCTCATCTCCAAATTAATAGTCTCTGTCCTTTCTAAAAGAAAATTTGATGTCACTAGTAAATCCTCAGACTTCTGGGATAATTTTGATTAAGTTCTGTCTGTTATAATGGGAAGCTAGATTGGCAGAAAACTGAAGTCACCCTGAGCTCCCACCAGGCAGACCAAGTTTATTCAGTTCTCACAAGGTTGATATTGTAACAGGCAATGTAGTGGTGAAGGTTGGGAAAATGATGTCCCTAGGTTTGAATACTTACTTCGACAATTACTAGTTGTGTGACTTTGGACAAATAATTTAACCCCTCTGGGCTTCAGTGTTTTCATTTATAAATGTGGATAATAATAACTTCCCATGAAGTAGTTGTCAAGATTAAATGAAATAATTTATTTAGGTGCTCAAAATAATGCCTAGTACATATTAAGTGCTCAATAGAAGCTAACTATTGCTATTTTGATTAATGTAATTATCTTTCCTTGGTCCTTGGACCTGAGCCACAACTAAGGCTTATTCATTCATAAAGCATTTATAAATCATTTACTTTTCGCTAGATGGTGGTGATAAAGAGCAGGATAAGACATGATCTCGTTCTTGGTTCAGAGTCTGGTAAGGGAAATAGCCATATAATTAGCTAACTATATTATTACTAGTTTTATAAAAACTACTTTACCAAGTAAAATGAAACACATTCTGTGGTAGAAGGAACACAAGAAGAGCTGTGAACAAAGGACCAGCCAAGTTGTACTGGTCATAAAGGAGACCAGGTAAGTAAGAGGAAAAGGTTAAAAAAAGAAAGAAAAAACTGCTGCTAATACAGCTGAAGTATATACACCCCTGTCCTGTAGCGCATTAATTGGCATACCTACATTCTCAAAGGACAGCACTGGATATCCTGATTTAAACTAGTCCTGAGAAAGGAGGAATGAGCCACAGCAAAGGTGACTCCAGAGAACATTCCTAGGCTAGGCCAGCTTCCTTAGAGCTAGAAAACAGTTGGGTCAATTCTTTGGATGCAGCTGGGACTAGGGATGGCATAGGAAACTATGGTCACCAAGACATTCCCCATAAAGCTTCTAGATTTGGAGAATACTTGCCCACGTGTTTTCTATTAAATACCTATAAATTTTATTAATGTCTTCTAAAATACTTCTCCATCATATCAAACCCAGGCTTGTCAACCTACCTTCATAATGTATGAGTTTAAGCAAATACTGAGCTCGTAATTCACTTGCTTCAATTCCAAGGTTTACTTATTTTTTGTATACAGATAAATTCTTATGATTTTTGCTGGTAAATCAGAGGTCACACAAATCACAGCACAAAGGGGACAGCATTATAAGACACACACACACACACACACACACACACACACACACACACACACCCCATTTCCTTGGATATTCCTTCACCTAACTTCAGAATTAAGTGGTTGGAGCACTAGCGCTTTCTCCAAAACATTATGGCAACTTTAAGTAGGAATCAAACACATCCAAATCTTCATATATTCTTTTAAAGAAACAAGTGTAGGATGCCTTTATCCTCTATTTACAAAATGCTCTTGGACAACCTTAATCAGTCCGTCTGAAGCTATCAGAGTGGGCCTGAAGAAAATCAAACAGTGAAGATTTTGTTGTTGTTTTATTTTATTCTTTGTTTGTTTGTTTGTTTTATGCTTTTTGTTGTAAAAGCTGTAAGTGTTTTCTTTGCTTTCTTCCTGCTGTGACTTTGTGATTAAGGAAATCTGTATTCATTAGGACTTCTAAGAGTCTTGATCTGCAGCAAGTAGACGTTTGTGTTCTTTAAAGGCAGTCAGTCAACTTCATTTACTGTTCATCTTCTGTTTGCAAAGGTCTTTTTCTGACATGATGAAGACAATTCTATCTATATAATGTGACAAAACAAACATACATGATATGACTTAAGACCAATTATAGAAAACACATAAAAAAAAGTAAATGTCTCCATGAATTATGTCTAGAAGTATTAAGGAGGAAGATATGGGTTAGATGTAGGTAATTGGAACTAGGTTCCTAGAGGTGCATTTTGAACCGGATGTTAAAGAAGGGTTTGAGCATAATTTAATATAAAGAAGTAAAATAAAGGGAGGGTAAATAGGAAGGAAGAGTGCATGGAAATTTTATATACTAACTGTTACATTTTCAGCCTAAATATTTTTTCATTGTGTCAGCATTCCTATTCCAGGAAAGACCATTCTGACACTAGTCGTATATTGATAAAACATTGCATAGCACTGTAAAATGTTATATATTTTAAAGACTTAAAATCTATATTACATACACAAAAGATATTAACTGAGACTATTTGTGGCTGTACAATTAAACCAAATTAAGAAAAATTAACCCTCTGCATTTACCAAAATAACATGGACTGTTTATGATAGACAGTAAATACTTATTTGACAACACTAGAAGCACATTTATTTATCCAACAGACTTTCATCCCTCCACAAGAAAATTTGTAATCCATCATGAAAATGTATCACTAAACATTCTTTAACATATATAATTCACTTGATGGACTGTCAGCTTTTACAGAGACAACAGTAACTGGTGAATACAGAGCTCTTAGAGCATTCTTGAAAATAGTTCATGAGGAGAAATGGCATAGAAAGCAGAATTACAACCTCTGTCACTGGAGAACTTTGCGTATGGAATACTCAAATATTCTTATGAACAGTGGGAGTGAAATAACTTGTTCTAGAATCAGACCACCTGAGCTTGAATCCCGGCTTTGCCACTTACTAGCTTTGTGACTTGGGAGAAGTCACTTGACTTCTGTGTCTCAGTTACTTCAACTGCAAAATAGAGCTAATATTAGTACTTACATTTGCAACATTGGGGAGAGAATTGAATAAATATATGTAGAGCACTCAGCACAGTGCTTCCCACACAGTAAGCATTTATTCCTACAATGAAGGAGCACTTTGAGGTGAAAATTGCTGCTATGGGAAGAGATAAGATGAACACAATGAATGCAGTTAGCATTAATATGATGGCTAAGTAGAGGGCCAGGAGAGGGAGGGAGCAATTTGGGGGATCGTTTTATGAACATTATAGATGTCTAACCAATGTACTGTATACTTGAAACTAATTTAAATAAATACATTTATTTAAAAAAATAAAAATAAAAAATAAAAAATTTTAAAGTCAACTTTCTTGAAGTTCTAAGAAAGGCATATTTTGTTTGTTTGTTTGTTTGTTTGTTTAATACTTAGTCCCTCTGTTACAGCCAAATCCATCTACAGGTTAATGTTCACCAACAAATTGTAACTGCCGACTGGAATCTAAACTAAGGGAATCATCATACTTCAAGGATTGTTTTTAAGAAATAATGAGAATAATTGATGATACTTGCCTCATTCACAGATAAGACCAGACCAACATGCTTTAGTTATGACAGATAAAAGGATTCACATTGAGACCTGGGGCGGTATTAGGTATCAAAGAAGTGCTATGTCTTTTATGGCTACAGTGTTATGGTGAACCTGTCAACTGTCTACCCCTAATCCTTTGTTCAAGAGAAAGCTCTAGAAGGCCATCTGTTACACCAAGTGACTCCATTCTACACAATCATTGGTGCCACAAACAAGGGTAAGTACTGACTCCAGGCCATCCTTTGCAAGAGTGGCCAGAAACCCTAAGGACAAATAATTTGGACTGCTCTGATTTTCTCTTTTGAAAATGTGAACAAGATAATACTATGAAAACAGACAATAAACAAATATAACCTTGAAAAATAAGACTGAAAAGATAATCAAGAAATGCCATGAGACAAAACCAGAGTCACGAGGAAATTATGGCTAAGAGAAAATTGTGATGAAGAAAAAACATGAGTACACAGAAAGTGAAATAGAGAGAGAAATATACCAAGTAAATGATTAGAAATCCAGTTTACAGGGGGAGAAAAAGAAAGAAGATCCTCTGAAAATCACCTACCCTTAAGTACAGTTGCTTTGGATTCTAAATTTTCCTCTAGTTCTAATCTTTACATAGCCCAATGTTACCATGAATTTTTTAAAAAAGGATTTTAGCACAATTTTTAAAATTAATTAATATTTATTTATTTATTATCACTGCTTTTGTTCTTTTAGCACCTCAGCTCCCTTATCAATGTCAGAATAGTTCTTACTAACTCTATGGATATAAGGAAGTATATTCACTTCTCTGTGCCTTAGGTTATTTAATTGAAAAATGAAGATAATAATGGAACCCATTATTCTCTTTCTATAAGTATCACCTCAGCACAAAGCTACCCAATTAGAGACCATATTTCCTAGTCATGCTTATTGCCAAGTATGGCTGCATGACTAACTTCTCACCAACGCCTTCTGAGCCAAAGTGATGTATACAACTTCCCCATCACTTTGTTAAAACAAAATTATTTCCTCTGAACTCTTGCTCTTTTCTCTTCCCATAATCTATAATTAAAACATGGCAGAAAACGTGCACACAAGGATAATGCCCTAGAGTAGGGAATGGCAAACCTTTTGTGTGAAAGGCCCCATGGTAAATAGTTTAGGCTTTGTGGTCTACAACATCTCTGTCAAAACTATTCAATTCTGCTGTGCTAAAGCACCTACAGATAATCTATAAACAAATGGCAGTGGCTGTGTTCAAATAAAACTATTTATAAAAGGAGGCAGCAGGATAGATTTAGCCATAATTTATCAATCTCTGCTCAGAGGATGTGGGAACAATAATAGAAGATATTTGGATACTTGAACTAACTCATGAAGCACGACTGTACAACTACCAGCCTAAACCAGCTATACCGTAATGAGAGAGAAATGGAAGGACGGAGGAAGGAAAGGGAAGGAGGAGAGAGGGAGGAAGAAGGAAAGAGAGTGACAGAGAAATAAATCATTCAAGAGATCAATCCCCATCTTACATAGCCCATTCTATTTTGAGGTCTCTTACAGTGTTATATCCCTTATCTTAACTAATAAATCTCTTCCTGAGACATGGTTTCAAGAATTTTCTGGATCTCAATGGACAAATACGCTTATTATAAAGTACCCATTACTTAAGGTATCTTGAATGAGCTGTTTACAACCAAAAGAACCTTATTAGGACAGGTGCCTGAGAGAACAGGCCTATCAGGAATCTTAGATACTATGAAAGCTAAAATTTGAACTTTCTCAAATATTATTTCTTTCTGAAAATTTCTTACTATCTCTCCTAAACATTATGATTAAGATGATGGAAGAGAGAGGGAACTTAACAACTAGAGTAGTTTTCTCATCAATCCAGATAATCCTATGACACTATACCATAAACTGGAGGCAGGAGCCTTTTGTGACAAATTTTGAGTTTGAGTGAGAATGAGACCAAGAATAGTGCAACAGAGCCACTGAGCAGCTGCAACGCGCATCTCTCCACAGGAGAATATTTCTGTGGTAGGCAGCTTCTAAAATGGCTCCCAATGATCCTTGCCTCCTAGTATTCACATCCTTATATAATTTCCTCCTCTTCTTTTTGGGTGTGGACTTCTCCCTTTGAGAGCAACTGGACCTAGTGATCACTAAGGAGCAGTATTTGGCAAAAGTGATGAGATGCCATTTCCAAGATTAGTTTACAAAAGACTGTAATTCCGTCCTACTGTCATTCTCTTTCTCTCTTGCTCGCTCACTTTGATGAAGCCAGCTGCCATGTTGTAAGCTGCCCTATGGAAGGACCCATGTGGCAAGTAATTGAAGGTAACCTCTGGCCAATAACCAGCAAGGAAATGACTCCTACAGTCCAAAAACCCATGAGAAACTGAATTCTGTGAATAATTACAAGAGTGAGTTAGACATGATTCATTCCCCAGTTAAGCCTTGAAATGACTGTTGCCCTAGCCAACATCTATATTACAGCCAATGAGAAACCTGAAGCAGAGTACCCGACTAAATCATAACACAGCGCCTGGCCCACAGAAACTATGGAATCATAAATATGTATTGTTTAAAAACACCATTTTTGGAGTAATTTCTTATGTACCAATAGATAGCTTATACAATTTCTATCTATGAATTGCAGTCAGTTTGGATCACAATCACCTTTTTATGCTACCATGACATCCTACAGTTCAATTGTTCTGGTTGATAATGACATTCTACTGGAAACTGCCTGGTTAACTCAGCTGCATCTCACCCTAGACTATAAGCTCCAAAAGGACAAGAACTACATCTGCCTGGTCCAGCATCCCCAATTCTAACAAAGTGATGACTGACAATATTGACTGAACAAATGAATGAGTGAGTAGGTGAGTGGGTAGGTGGGTGGATGGATGGATGAATGAAGCCACAGAGGTAATTAACACCACGTGGTTTGTGAAATGTTGCTTAGGAGGCTTTGTACAAAAATAACAAAACTGCTTTTTTATTTCACAGTTTCCTTCCTCAAATTCCAATAAATCTCAATTCAGTTAATCACTTAAAGTCACAAGTTCAGTTCAATGAACCATGAAGAATAAAAACTGTGAAACAGCAAAACTAAGGAAGCCTAAAGTCAAAAGTAGTGTGTTCTTTGGAAAGCATCTCTCTTGTCTTTAAAGGATAGAATATACCAATACCTTATTTATCTCTGCTTCGGAAAACATTCATATCACTTTATACAGTTGTTTAGACAAATGATCCTGGCTCATGCCAGGACACTTCACTTGTATTGTGTATCTTTCTACCAGGTTGCATTATTAACAGTGCCGAAAATAAAATTCTATCTTAAATGTGTTAAGGGAGCTCATTATTGAATGGAAACATATAATATGTCCTCTAATATAATAAATAATTTAGTTACATGGTCCATAAACCTAAATTTCCATTCTTATAACTGTCATTGTTTTATAAATTCAGATATTCATATATCGGGTTTACTTAAAGCAGTGAAATCTGTGATTTTCCCAAGACAGAGAAGCTGAAAGATCAACTAGAGGGCATGCCAAATCCATTCTTTAACCCTCCCTGCTGGAATCACTGCAAAATCAGACCCAACTTTGTCCTTGACAAATAAATAAAAGAAGCTCTGAGAGGTCTAGTTGCTGTTCCTGCCTTGACTACCTACATATCTCACTACCTCTTCTGTGAAGTTAACTGCATAGAACTTCAGTTTCTGTATAGTTCCATTTCCTTACCTCTGAACTCCAATATTTCCAATGCTGGTCAACTATTCAAACCCCTGTGTTTCCTGCTATTTAAAACCCCCAAATGTCTAACTTCACCCTTTCTTAGATAATAAGATGTTGATTCTATTATCTATTATCTGTTATTCTATTATCTATTTGGCTAACAGAGCTTGAACCTATCTGGTGGCAGTGAACTATATTGTTTCTTAAACTCTAATGTTTATTCAAATGCAGATTAAGATTAAACAGATCTGGGAAGGGTCCTGAGAGCCTGCATTTCTAATAAGCTCCCAAATGATATCAGTGTTGCTGATACTTTGAGTACCAAGAGTAAAGTAAAAAGACAATATCTTACAGACAGAACATCTGGGTTCTTGAACAAGTTAGTTTCACTAGCTGTTTAACTTTGGGGAATTCACTAAACCTCTCTACATTTTAAAAACAGAGGTGATAATTCCATTGCTGTCATTACAATTACCTGCTCTGGTTTAAATTCTAGCTCACCCATTAATTATCTCTGTAATCTCTGCTCCTCAGTGGATAAAAGTAATACCTATTTCATAGGGCTGTTGTGAGGATTAAATGAGTTAATATAGATAAAGTACTAGGAATAGTGTCTGAAACATAGCAATCCCTAATTATTGTTATCCCTGCATGCCTGTCATTCAGATATTTCAGCTCAATGTTATTCCTTTATTCTGAAAAGGTGTTTGTTTTCATCTTACCTGATGGGTCCACTTGGCTGTTACCCACACTGTGGTTCTGATGCTAGGCTGCACATTAGATCGATCACAAATCCCCTGGTCTCAAAGGCCACTACTTTTTAACCTCAAAGTCTTCCCTTAGTCTTATGTACATTCATTCCATATAGACCATTAGCCACACATGAGCACATTCCTGCTATGATCAAAGATTCTAGTTCCTCAGCTGACAGCATTCATAGCAATATTAACACACGTGCGCGCGCACACACACGCACAACAACAAGAGAATCCAGACTTTAGAGAGAAATTATTTCTGAACTTGTGCTTTTCATCTTTATTTAACTGAAGAGAACAGAATGTTTTCTTCACATGGGACTCAAGATGATCTTCCCTCAGAAGCTCCAGAAAGTCCAGAACGACTTGTGCCTTTTTGCTAATTAGCACAAAGAGTTGATGGTCACATAAACTAGGTCCCTGCCATGGCTTCCAAGGAAAAGAATCATCTCACTCAGAACTTCGAGCCCAAATATGACCACCTAATATACTTCTTGGGGGTGGAGGTAGCTAATGGCGAAGTAGCAGGATCAATGGATTGCTGGGTGACATTGAGAGCTCAGCTAAGGTTGAACACTTATCAGTTTGTAATGGCATCAACTCATGTTGTGGTATCAGGGCTATAGAGAGCTGCTCATTAAAGCAATTTACTATTGAAGTTTTCAAGTTTTTTAATATGGTCATTTCAGTGTAACTGGTCTAGCCCCTGCTGATAGTTGTGGAAAGAGACTATGTAAATGGTCTATTCCAAATTTTAACTACTTTCTCAAGCTCTATTCTTCCATTTCCCCTTCTCTCTCAGCTGACTGATCTTACCTTCAACTTAATTTACAAAATGGAAGCTGCCTTGGCTCCCAGTCACCAAAACTAACCTAAACTGTGTCTGGCCTCAACTTTTTCTCCTTCCATACTATTATATTGAGAGATGTCTCTACTCTTTCAGCCCTTACTCCTGAACACTGGATCCCATTTCCTTCTGCTATCTCAGGATACTTACTGCATTCATTATCCATCTCAATCCTGGATATTCAAAATCTCCCTCCCATCCTCAAAAAATTTCTTTAGGGTATGAGCAGAAGTGAAACTTGGCTGGCTAGAAGGAAACTAGACTGAGTGTTTTGCAGGCCAAGGAAGTTTCAGGAGGTACCCGAGGTCTAGAAAGGTTAGTGGAGACATCACCTAGAATAGATGGTACAGAACAGTCCAGAATGGCAAAACACTTAAATTCCAGGTCACTGCATTTAATCAATATTAGCAGCACTAGCAAACAGAACTAGTGAATAGTCAGGCTATTGGCCCTGTACTCTTTTTATATTACCGGCTGGGGAGTGATGGCTCTAAGTCTATAAGTGTTATCACAGTCTGAAGAGATCAATTACCTGGAAAGAAATTCTGCTTTTGAATAAGTGGGGGGCAGGGAGGCAAAAGTTTTCACCAATTGTTGACAGGTTCTGAGGATCTAATGGAAGGCTCATAAGATTCAAAGGTCCTGGCAAGTGTGTATGAAGATATGCCTTTGGTATGCATGGTATGGCTACATATAGAATTTATAAAATCATAGAGAATAGTGTTATCTTTTCCACAAAGTTATAGTTGAGGTTCCTCCCAAGTGCAAATACATTTAATATTCCAAACAGGGTGAGAACAATGGAGATATAAAAAACGAAAGGCAATTTTGGCTTTGGCAAGATTGGCTAGACAGTTCTTTCAGAGTCGTTGTGAGCCATGAGTACCTGCACTATAGAAATGATTCACAAAAGCTAAGCTTTAGTCACTTAATTAGTATATATGGAGATTGCTATACTACTGAGGGAGCTATACAATCAAGGCAAAGCTAAATCAGAAAAAAAGGTGCCCACATTTCAATACTAAAAACTAGATGGTTGAATGTTCTATGGTTTAGTTCACATTTTCAAAAATAAATACATAAAATTTTCACCTGCAAAAGGATGACCTGTATTCATTTTTGCCACAAGGTGGTTCTCATAACCAAAGTGAATCCTCTAAATATATGGAATTTAAGTATATGATTAAAGAACAGCTCACACATCTGTGTACTTTATTTCAGTTAAGATATCACCATGTGTCACTCTCCTTCTGCAAATGCTCTTCCATGAAGGTGACCCATCACAGGAAACCCCTGAGTAATACCCAGTACTTGACAAGTGGCTTTGGAATGAGGATTAGTTACTTAAGTATCTAATGTCCTGTGTGCATATAAGACCCTCCGCAGACAGCCTAAATGCAAACCTATTGGCCCTTCACCTGGGACCTTTAAAAATAAACCTGATATGTATAGAAGAAGAGAGAGAGGGATCCAAGTAGAAGTGATAGAATGAGGAAAGGCACAGAGTAACGAGATGTTAAATAGTGTCTAGCCAGCCTTGTCAATTTTTCATATGGTTCAGTTTTTTCTTATCACATATATAATGGCAGGGACACACTCATACTCAGCATTGGATGATGATGAAATAGAAATGGAAAAATTGTTTGTTTATATGTAATTTTGAAAAAGTTTTATGGTAAACAGATGCATAAGTTCCCTACATATTTCTTGAAAGGGCTTAAAAAAGTCTGTCTTCACTTTTATGATCCTCTCACAGCATTTTGTTTTAAACTCTATTATAGATATAACTGATTTTTTTTGGTAAATTTTTGCATGTATCTTTCCTATAGCAAAAGACAGTGTATATCTCCAGATATGGACTACATCTTATTTATCTCCATCTTTTTAAATGCCTAGACTATTTTTGCTGAATGAATTAGTAAATAAATAATGTCATGTGTCCCATCTTTATAAAGGGGAACCTGAGGCATCACTCATTTAAGAGACTTCCTCTAAGGCAAGGAATGAGATAATGTTAATAGACCTTTAGAATAATAATGTTTTTAACTAGTAAAATACAAGAAAGAGAGCAAAATTCCACTGCAAATTTGTGGAGTGGCCCTTGCCCAGCTGATTTGCCTAACTAGACATTGATCCTTTTCTGCAAAATAGGACCACCTGATATTTGAGAAGAACTAGCTTTTCAGTTCCTTGTTCTGTCTGGATGAATGTGTCTGGTTCCTCAGTGTATCATTACCATTCAGACATAGGTGACTCACACAGAGCACCACTAAAAAAAAACAAAAACAAAAATACAAAGATGGAGGCCAAGACCCAGTCTTGCCTTATCTATTTTGGAATAGAATTCAGGGTCTCAGAGCATAACAGTGGTATTTTTGTTTTAACTCTTATGACAAAGCAATCCATTTTGGTTTTGAGAGAAAATATTCACTTAGTGGTGTTCCTCTATTTATAAAACTAAAATAAAGTGCATAGATTAATTTATTGTACAAAGGTCCCTGTTGTCTTACGAAGGTTAAAACTTAATGGAGAGAAATGTCACTAAAATTTGTAAATTTACCCAGAGATTATATTCATTTGTCTTTTCTGTCATCTAACGATAAGCTAGCAAAATTCTAAAAATATAAGTAGACTAAGGCTCTAGGAGTTTAACCAAAATGGTCATATGTCTGAGGTATAAATGAGCTTATTTTTGCCATTGAGGTGACCTTGAGCATCCCACATGGTACAGCTCTAAAGTATGGTTCTTTCATACTGATTAGACATTGGTAGAGGATGATAGATAAGGAAAACCAACAGAGAGAAGATTAGGGGGGAAAGGCTTCATGGAGAAGCCAGGCCCTTAGGTGGCTAGAGGCAGCATCTACTTTAAGAAATATGATACATATGGAGAACATTGTAGAGCTCTGTTAAAATGGCTGATTTCATGCTTCAGCCTTATTAAGTAAAAAGCTGGTGAATATCTGTGACCACTACTCATGGCAGATCTTATAACTTATTAATCTTGGTTGGGGGAATATGCAAAAGAGCCAACTTTCATTCTTGCACTTTGCTTTCCAGACTTTTAAATCCCTCTACCTCTGGATCTTAACAAACTACAAATGACCGAAGGCCATTGTACTGTCACAGTACAATTCTCCTAAGCAAAAGGCATGGAAAGCAGGCTGTCTGGATGTCTTCGCATCAGTATTTGGCTCTATTCCAAGACACATTTCCTAATTCTATTTATTAGGAGAAGAGAGCTGTGAGCAAATGTTGTACTTCACCAAACAAGAAGTAAAGGTCTTCCCCTTAGAGGGTTTCTTATCTAAATAAACTAAAAGTTGCCCTAGGAATTGATAAACATTTCATCTGGTTGTTTTCACTGAAGATACCAGAGATATCTGAGGGAGGAAATGAACAAGAAAAGGAAATCTTAAAGAATGGACAAGATGAAGAAAAGACATGAGAGTATGATGTCATTAAAACTCATTGCAGTCTTCAAGTTGCTTCTTAAGAGAGACAGATTGAGTGAAAGAAAAGAGATAGAAGATTTAAACATGACCTGTGCATTACCACTTGGGGTTTTTGTGGTAGTTTGACAAGTATGGGATAAGAATAGAGCTAGTGAATTGGCCATCATATGCATTGTCCTATTTAAAGTATAGCCATGCCATCTCGGATGTCACTGGTGGCTTGCTGTCAGAGAAACTCAAGCATTTTTATGGAACATTTAAGTATGAACATCTTTAGCAGGCCCTTGGAGATATTGAAATAATTTATTAACAGGTCACATTCGAGAAAGCATTTGACGCATAAAGAAAAAGAAGAAATAGTCAAATAAAATTCCAAATAAACATTCATTGCATTAGGCTTGGAAACCATTTCTCCTTCAAGGCAATTATCCTTGGATAAATGAGTTACTGAATAAACAAAGCTATTATTATAAGTCAATTCTTCCTAAAGACCTTTTTCATGAAAGCAAATTATTGTGAAAGCTGATCATAATCTGTTATCTACATAGAAATTTGAAAACTGTATATATTATCAGGCAAATTCATTCTCATCAATAAAGGCACCATATTACCACAAATTATATAATATGTTACCACATATTACAGATAGCATAACAAGAGGAAAGTCATGGACAGTTTATGTAGTTCTTTTCACATATATTTTGAATACCTTTGAGCACATTACCATCTGTGTGTATTCTAATGAGCTGTACCCTCCATGAAGGTCGGTAACTTAGTATTGATTAGTTAGATGAAGACTGCTTAATTTCTAAGCCATTGAGGCACAGTCTCTCATTAGATTGACTCTTCCTCTTGTTAGTGTGAGTAATCTATTAATGAGTTTTTAGCACACATCCTGGTGAAGCCTGCTTGCCAATGAAACCAAATCATGGCACAGAAACTCAACACGAGCTGTATTGGCAGAGCTACGGCACTTGGATGTAATTGATAATAAGTTACACACATCAATAACCTCCTGGGGAGTTTCCTATGTCTGTACCTTTCCACCATTTTTTGGTTTATTTATTTATTTTCATTTTGTTTTGTTTCAGAGTGGGGGAGGAAAGGAGTACTCTTTGAGGAAAGGTCTTTCTTAAAGAATTAACACTGGGCAGCTTGCCCCATCCAATTACCAGAAAGTGACCTTGGGGGCTGTACAATGTGCTCTGTTCTCCTGCTACCTTTACCTGCACCAGGCCTCTCCAAGAGGCCCAGAAGACTCAGAGAATCTGAGCAAGTGCCTTATTTTGTTTAAGAGCTCAGTTAATATACCCCGAGTCATGATTTCCTTTGTCACAGGGTTCAGTCAGTTTTGTTCCACAGATCACAATTAAACTCGTAACTCTGTTAGATAGCAAGGAAAAGGTGCTTTATGTGTCACAAAGACAATCAGATGAAAGAATGTGTATAACGACATCACCGTCTTATATAAAAACCTGCCAACACATATTTATTGTGTACTCATGCTGTGTTTTTTTTTTTTGATTTGCAGGCTCAGCATTCATAAAGGCATTTCCTTCTTTCAGGATCCTCAGGCCTACTCTGAAGGTCAGATGCTACCAGGCTCACATGGGGCTTGGGCTACATGGCCTAAAGAAGGCTTCCCACAGGTGTAGCTAATTGGGAAACAAATGCTGCAGTGCATTATTTTGCTTTGTTATTTTACTTTGTACTAGAATTTTAAAAATGTTTAAAGGTAAGAATGTTTTAAATAATTCTTTTAATTATACAAAAATAAATATTATATAATATTATATAAAATGTTAAAAATAGGAAATAAAATAATAATTTTAAAAAATTATTCATTTAAAAATATTGCTATCACTAACCCTCTATTGTTACCAATTAGCCATGAATCTAATTCTAGCTACTCTTCCAAAGTGATTTCTCTTAAGAGAAACATCTTGAGTAGGAAGAGATTATAACAAACATATTAAATTACTCAACAGCAGCGCCACTATAAAATAGCAGACCAGTATCACTAAGAATTATATTTATTTCTTCACTCATTCAGCAAATGTTTACTGAACCTCCATCATGTGCCAGGCACTGCATTAAGCACTGGGGGTATAGCACTAGTGGACAGATGTGTTCTCTGATCTCATAGAACAGAGTCTAGTGGGGGAATAGCTATTAGACAAACATTGTGATAAGTGATCTGATGGAAGAGAACAGGGTGTTTCATGGCTTTCTTTTTTATTATTATTTTATGCTAGTTTCAAGTATACAGTAAAATGATTAGACATTTACATAAATTATGAAATGATACCCCCGATTACTCTAGCACCCATCTGGCACTACACACAGTCATTATAATAATATTAACTGTATTTCCTATGCTGTACTCTACAACTCCATGGCTGTTTCATAGCTTCTAATTTGTACTTCTTCATCCCTTCACATTTTTCACCCAGCGCCGCAAGTCACCTCCCCTAGGGCAATCACCAGTTTGTTCTCTGTATCTATGATTTTATTTTCATTTAGTTTCTTTGTTTCTTTTGTTCCTTAGATTCCATATATAAGTGAAATTATATGCTATTTGTCTTTCTCCGTCCAACTTATTTAACTCAGCATAATACTCTCTAGGTCTACCCATATTGTTGCAAATGGTAAGATTTCATTTTTTATGGCTGAATAATATTCCATTGTGTATATATATCATAACTTCTTTATCTAATCATCTATTGATAATCATTTAGGTTGGTTCCATATCTTGGCTACTGTGAATAGTGCTGCCATGAACATGGGGGTGCATAGACCTTTACGAACTAGTGTTTTGGTTTTCTTTGGATAAACACCCAGAGTGCAATTGCAGGATCAAAAAGTAGTTCTACTTTTAATTTTTTGAGGAAACTCCAAACTGCTTTCCATAGTGGCTGTATCAATTTGCAATCCCATCAACAATGTATGAGAGTTCCCTTTTCTCCACATCCTCGCCAGTACTTGCTGTTTTTTGATTTACTAATGACAGCCGATCTGACAGGTGTGAGGTGATATCTCATTGTGGTTTTAACTTGCATTTCTCTGATGATTAGTGATGTTGAACATCTTTTCATATGTCTATTCATATGTTTATTGCCTATGTTTATTTCCTCTTTAGAGAAATATATATTCAGACCTTCTGCCCAAGTTTTAATTGGATTGTTTATTTGTTTCTGTTGTTGTCGTTGAGTTCTATGAGTTCTTTGTGAATTTTAGATATTAACTCATTGTCAGATGTCAGATGTATCTTAGGATACATTTTCTTCCATTCAGTGGGTTGTCTTTTCATTTTGTTGATGGTTTCCTTTATGGTGCAAAAACTTTTTAGTTTGATGTAGTCCCATTTGTTTTTTGTTGTTGTTATTCCCCTTGCCTAAGCAGATATATCAAAAAAATTACTAATAGCAATGTCAGAGTGCTTACTGCCTATGTTTTCTTCTAGAAGTTTTATTGTTTTCATGTCTTTCTTAAAGTTCATAATACATGTTAATATATCAAAGACTCTGAGAAGTCCTATGGTAAAGAAATTATTTTATCTAAACCGGAAAAACCAGGTGCCCCTAATTTTTTGAGTGATTATTGATAATATCTCTGAGAAAGCAGCATTTAAACAAAAAGGTGAAAGACGAGTAGTAGTAAAACAGGTGAGAAAACTTCCCAGACAGAAGGAAATAGAATATGCCCTGAGGAGGAATTAGCCTGGAACACCAGAAGAATTGACTGTGTGGCTGGAACAGAGGGAGCCCAGGGGGAGAATGGTAAGGAGTGAGGCTGCAGAAACAGGCAGTGTTCAGGCCATGCAGAGTTTTGCATGCCACAGTAAGGTGTAAGAATTTTATTCAGAATACAATGAAGTAGTAAAGAATTTTTGGTAAAATAGTAGTGTGGTGCTATTTCATAAAAGATAACTAGCTGCAGCATGGATAGTGATTTAGAAGAAAATAGAAAGGAAAAATGGAAGACCAGTTAAGAGGAGACTACAATAGTCCCCGTGAGGAAGATGTTAGCTTGGACTTGGGTAGATTACAGTCACAGTATTCCAGGGGACAGATACCCTAATTTACAAGTTGTTATAAGATTAGATATCATAGGTTACTGAGAGACAGAACAAGGCCGGGGCAAAGACAGAACATAGTCAAATTTCCAAAGATAATAAGCATGGATTCCACAGGAAACCCATAGGACAACATGTTCCAAAGGGTTTTTCATCTCTCCAGAAGCCCTCTGAGGAAAAACACTTGGGAAAGCAGCACTGTAATTCCTTCTTGAAGTTCATAACACGAATTAGCACATTGAAGGCTCTGATAAATCCTGCAGTAAAGAAACCCCTTTTACTATTTCTTAACCAGTATTTTTGAAACTTTTCTGCCCATAGAATCTTTTTCTTTATGTAACATCTTTATAAGTTTGTTGCGAGCATTAAAGGAGGTCCTGTGTATCAAGTGCTCAGCAAATGATCTGGCACGTAGTAAACACTGTTTATTTGCTGTAGTAGTTATTGGAATTATTTTCATTGCTTTCAGGAACAAGTCATAACATCTAGGAACAGATTTAAGAAGCATCAATTGCTCTAACTCCTTGAGAACTTTGAATCTTGCGTTGGGATTGTTCAGGCCCAACTGTTCAGTTCTGCTTCGCCTGATCAGCAACTCTGGGGGTGTGTTTTATGTCAGCCAGCAGGGCTCCATTCTCAGTATGAACAGAACAACTCTTAGAGATAAAGAGTTGGGGAGAGTCTTGAAGACCAGGCCATACCTCCCTTCTCAGGAAACTCCAGGCCATGAGTGTTTGAAGCTCAGAGTAAGCAAACACATTCTAAAATGTTGAGCCAAACTTCTAGTTCCTCTTAGATAAATAAGTTTTTAAGTGAGATGCCCTTCTTGGTGAATTTCTTAGTGCCAAAACAAAAAGTACCTTCTCTTACCTCTTTTTAAAGCATGAAAGGGGACAAAAGGTACAAACTTCCAATTATAAAATGAATGAGTCATGGGGATGTAATATACAGCATGATGACTATAGTTAATAATTCTGAATTGCACATCTGAAAGTTGCTAAGAGGGTGGATTTTAAAAGTTCTCATCACAAGAAAAATGATTGTGTAACTACGTGTGGTGATGGATGTTAACTGAACTTATTGTAGTGATCACTTTGCAATACATACAATATCAAATTATTATGTTGTATGCCTGAAACTAATACAGGTTGATTATAGCTCAATAAAAATTAGTAAAACTAAATTTTATTTAAAAAATCATTTCCTAATATCCTACACAAAATTTAACAAGCTTTCAAGTTATGTTTTAAAGACCTCTACCTGCCAAGAGTGAAAAATAAGATCAGTGTTTGCATGTATGCTCAGTTGCATCTTATTCTTCTGGGTAAATAATCATTCATGAAATGATATAATTATTTCATGACATCTTAAACACTAAAGAAAACTACAGGTTACCACTAGTTGTGGAAAAGGAGAGAAGTGAAATGAGAGAAATAATAAAACCTACTGCCTAGTGCTACCCTTTAGACTTAAGTACACAAAATGTTTTCTCAGTCCAGAAGAGCAGAACCAAAGGCACCTCCATGAGACTGCTATCACTTTCATTTTGTCTACAATAACTAAGAAAATTTTGATCTAAGAAATATAGCAACAGCAATAACAACAAAACAACTGCCATCTAGTGAGCATAATACACTAAAGCCCTGTGTAGCTGCTCTCCCTACATATTTTGTCAGATTCTTATAGTAGTTTTTACACAGTAGATTACTTTATTTAACAGATAAAACACTGGTGATTTAGTAATGCACTCAAGGTTTCATAGTTACCTATTGTAAAAATTAGATATAAACCCAGATAGATATGGCCCCAGAGCAAGGCATCTTTCGATATACCTCTTCTTAAGTAGTTACCTAACTTAGTTGAACAGGTGCCTGACTATATTAGAAAGAAACAATGCACACATATTGTACAGTTGCAAATGGGTAAAATCATATATTATAGCAAGAAGAGAATAAGTTTTAATGAGTAAACTGGAATTAAACAGGAATAATTTCCTACTGCTCAATTAGTCATGAAATCTTCTTGAAAGAGGATTGGGGTAATATCTGGGTGGACTTCCAAGGTTACTCCATTTCTGTCAGTTAAAGGAATCAGAAGGGAATATCCTTTTCTCTCTTGCATGTGTCTGGCAAACAACTGAGTGTTTAAGTTATACTTATTAAACAAATAAACCTAGAAGCTTAATTCCATATAGCCATTATTAACCTTATATGTAATTTCTTTCTGTGTTTGCCTTTCTTTTTCTCTCTTCTTCTGCTTACTTTTCAATGGTTTTAAATGTTTTTGAGCCAAAGAATGCTGATCTTTGAGATGAAGGGGTAAATAAAAGCTATTTTGACTGCCAACTGAGAATCCATAACTCCAAACACAGTACTACCCTAGCTTTTTAGGCAAATCAGAGTGCAGAAGCTGCACTGTCAGGTGAACTCTGAATGCAGTCCACTCTTATAGGAAGTCCAAGATGCATTTAATTAAAACAAACAAAATAAAGCAATTTTTGATGAGTCTCTCTTTCATGATTGGACACCCAACTTTTGATACTTTCTAAATGAACAATGTCACAATAGCTGCCCTGCCAACCATCCCACTCAGCAAGTTTTCAACAAGAAGCATGAAACATTTGAGGCTTTGTTCCCATAAGGCCAAGACATAGAGGGAGCTTTTCAGATAACCCTAACAATCAGGGCAAAGCATCAGCTATACTTTGGCATTTTCTAGTAAAGGCCTCTAACCAGCTTAATGGTTGGCTTTATTAGCATTGTACAGTGTCCCTGCAGAAGAAGATTGAAACCAGTGACAGGATATATGTAAGGGCTTGTGGAAACTTGATGCTAGTAACCTTCACCTCTGCCATGAGTTTACCATGTGACCTCGGGCTAACACTAATTCCTCCTTGAATCTATGGCTCCTCATCTGTGAAGCTGGAATGAAAGCAGTGACCATCCAGAAGACCCCTAACCACTGGTCAAATGGAAAATGCTATATATGGTCAGTACTAAATACTAATAACAAAATCTAAAGAAAAAAGCAAGTCATTTCCACTGAGAACCCATCACACTTTGATCTGCAGATCAGTGAGTTCCTGAAAATAAAATACACATTTCATACCACTTGGTATTTTTCCCCTTCCTGGTCCATTTCTGGAATATGATGTGTCTTCCTGTCAGTCTACTAGGAGCACTAATCATGCTTCTTATAGTGAAGCATCGATTGAGTTTGAAGGAATGAGAGATAATAAAATGATAAAATGTACACTCTGGGGGTGACTCTGTTACTTGGATCAATTTAACTTTCAATATCTAGGCAGGAAATCATTTATAGGAAGTTCAGCTCTAGGCCCTTGGAGGGAGGTATTAGAGAAGAAGAGGGTGTGTTAACAAAATTCCATATAGTCTGGCCCAGAACTGTTTAATTACTGCCACAATATAAACAGGAAGAAAAATCAGCCTCTTCTACTAGTGGGCTCATAATTTTTCACATCTTTAACCTAAAGCTGCTGCTAAGTTGATCTGAGTAGAGGCAGCTAGGTGGCCAGCAAGATAGTCCCTTACAGCCATTGATCGGATTGTCACATGGTCAATTCAATTCAATCAGTAACACCAAAAGTCAACAATATTGAGCCATGAAACAGTGGGTAGAGTTATTTCAACCATCTTAATAACTAAGTTACATCTACTATGCATTCTTGGTATGTCAGTAATTGTCAAACAAAATCTTTCAGGGAAGCAGAGCATGTCCAACAAATAAAAGAGGAGTGCTATGGTTGAAGTGAGGTGAGTGAGCCCAGATTCCCCCTCATTCTGCTCCTCTCTGATCTCTGTATTAGTCCTTAAAGTTCTTTAAATGAACCCCTAAGAATGCACAAAACACGATTTGAAAACAATTTGGACCTAGCCCAAATCTCTCATTATTTTTTAGATGAGGACACTAAGGCCCAGAGAGGGAAAGTTACTTAACTGCAGTCCCATAGTCTGTGAGTAATACTGCCAGGACTAGACTCCAGGTGTTTAGATTCCTCGTCTAGCACTTGACCCTATATGGAGTTTTCATGTGTGGCCAAGGTAGTTCAGGTCTCTATTTCATGGGTACAGCTCTTTTGGGAAGGGAGGAAAGTGGACAGGATTGTGCACTGACTGGGGCAGCACATGAGAAATGCAGATACCAAGGAGTGAAGTGCACATTAGGCAAAAGCTAGATATGCAATAGAGTATTTATTTTCCACAGATCTGATCTCTCCTTACCAGAGCACAGCTAGCTCCTTACAGAAGCAATACAAGGCCAAACAATTCCACATGGTGCTTGGCAATTAGCAGTTACAAGAGCAAGAAGCAGTCACATTTGAATTTGGTTCAAAATGCAAAGCCGGCCTTAAAAAAGTGAACCCTTTTTAATATCTGAGAAGAAGGACACTCTTTACATATTTATTTATAGAAAACTCTCACTTAACTGGAATCCCAACAATCAGAATACTCAAATAACTAGGTTATTTCTCTACCCCTCCACAGTTTTTAATAATTATTAGTATTTATGATAATAACTTTGAGACACTGTAACTTCTGGCAGGGTCTTCTAAACCTCTAAATATATTCATATACTCATTAATTCAATAAAAATTTATTGTCTATTATTTATTAGGCCCTGACCTGGTATTAGGGAAACTAAGCTATTTTGGGGACCCCAGTGACAGTCTTCCTGGAATGATATTTTAGCTGAAATATGAATATGAGAATAACAAAGGTGGAAGTGAGAGCCTTAGACAAAAGAGTCTCTAAGGGATTTCAGGAGCTAATATTCCAGGATTCTATGAATCTAGTTTGTTAATTGATTGTATACATATGATATAATAATGAGACTATTTTGAATTTTAAATATTGAATGAGTAGTTTTCTTTAGCCACTAGCCATCAATTCTATCCACTAGCACTGTTTTAGGCTCTAATATATATATATTAGAGCCTATATATATATATATATATATATATATATATATATATATGAAAAATCAGCCTATTTTTTAAAAATTTCTCTCTTAATTGTACTTTCTTATCCAATGTGGTTGCAAACCAAAGGAACACCCTATTGATTTACAGTTATGATTTTCACTGAAAATGCACTACCACACTGATCTAGTTAGTAAGATAACTAGATGTGGATGCAAATGTGTGTTGATTATTTTAAAGGCGCATATCACTCTTAAAAGTTAGGTCAAAACTGTAGTTATTTATATCATGCTATGAGTTCTGAAGGAAATTCTCAAATAGTAGATGCAAAAATGTTTTGAATAGTGACAACAAAATTGAAATAACTATACAGCCTCACAGATGATAAAGTTGAAAATGACAGTGCCCACTTAGATATTTAAAGATGGCCATTCTGGCCACTCGACAAGGGGCTTTTTTTCTTCCAGCCTCATTCTTCCCCAAGAGGGACATAAGCCGAACACATAATTAAGAATGATGATGAAAAGTCCAAGATGAAAGGCAAATCAACAAAAAAGCTTCTACTAGCCTTTGGGTAACATAGAAGCAGGAGTTTAAGCCCAAGGGTAGAAACTTAGAATTTGAACAAAACTCAGGACATCATCTGGTCGAGGTCATTGCCTTAGGTAAGTGAATTTCTAACCTACACTAAACATGATTCTCTTAATTTAAAAGAAAATTTCTTCATATGTCAACCTATATCTTAAATCACCTATCTCTCTTTGACTACAGAAGATATTTCTTCATCAAAAATACCTCATTTCTTTCAACTCATACTTTAGACTTCTTTTTTCCAAGGTAAAACAATTACCTTTCACCTTAGAGCTTTTCTTTTTCTCTTTCATCATCTTGGAAGACTAAACTTACCCTCAGCTGACCAATATGAATTTGTCTCACAGTCAATGTCCCAGTGTGGCTGTGATTTCTTTCTCCACAGCTGAAGCCAAGGTCACCAAAGAACAATAGCACATTTGTCTAGCAAGCTTCAGGGGAACCTGTGCTTAGCGTATTTCTTGACTAAAATTATTAATATGTTATGAGCTTTATTTTAATAATATGCTAAAATAAAGCATGCAATTAAAATTTTAAATTATTCTAAGTTTGATGTGAATTAAACACATAATTTGGCATAAGAATACATAATAGAGTATATTAAATTTATTAAGAGAGTATTACATGTGAGAGGAAAAAATCCTGATCAATCAAAAAAGAGAGATAAGTTTAAAAGCTTTCATATAGAGCAAGATAAGCTAGAACTTATTACTAAATTGGATACATCTGAACTGTCTATTTTAAGGATATATATATTTATTTTCCTTTGACAGAACTCACTGTACACAAATTCCACATACCCATGGAAAAAAGTATAAGAACTCTCCTACTGTTAATGAAAGTTGTTAATTTTCTCCAGTTAGACTCAATCTGCCTTTGTGCTTAAGTTGGTTTCAAGGTTTGAAATATTATATAGATGAGTTAAATAAGTTTTAAAATGACAATGAATTCTAGGTTATAATCCTTGGTATAGGGCAGGCAAGAAACTGGAGAGGATTTAAAGAGGAAGCAGAGATTACTCACGTTTCATTCTAAATTAAGATAATAAACTGGAAACACAACATCAGAAGTGTTTGGGAGCACAGGGTCAAAAACTGGTGGATGATATAGTGCCCCTAGAAGTATAAGTACCAAAAGTCTCCTTTTCTAAGGATTTTAGTGATTTCTTCAAGCTTCATGTCATTGCATAATTTGAGAGGCCAAGTATAATTTGAAAATTCAAGGTCACTTACTACAAAATTATTAAGAATTTCAGTATATTGATGTTAAACAAATAGCCAGATATTTTTCCAGCAAAATGGGCTTATTTGAGAACAGCAAAGAATTTAATTTCAGGATATGTGGTCTAATGGAGAGCCAGGCACAAGTCTATAGAAACAAGGGAATGCTCTTTTGTGAATTTGGAAGGAACTGTTGTAAACAAAGAGTTCATTGGAGGAAACTGAAACTTTAAAGTATAGTGACTTTTCATTGGTTGAGTTATGGCAATCTCCCATTGGCTGAGTTGTTACGAGGCAAAGAGGACTCTTTTCTTCTTTCTGGTGAGGTGGTAAAGTAGCATCACTTCCTGTTAGAGTTGCATTGGGGTCAGCAGTGTGTGTTGAGTAACATATTCATGAGAGTTCTATCTTCTAGCCTCTCAACTCCATTTTAAATGAGGTTTCTGTTTATTAATTTTCACAACGTTAACAGAAAAGCATTAAACCAAGTACAGGTCCCTTCTAAGTGTGAGGCCCTGTGCACCTGTGCAAGTTGTATACTTATGAAGCCATCCCTGCTTGTTATATTTTTAGGATTATATACTCTATTTGAAACTGTAATGGAAGCTATAGATACATATATACATTCATACACACCTGCACACACAATTTTGCATACAGTTTCAGGGGGTTTGTGGGCTCATTTAAGCCCTGTATATGGACTCTAAATTAAGATTCACTAGATTTGATTGATTCTTTGAGACTCCAGGAGGCAAAGCTAGGATCCACTGGTGGAATTTTACAAAAGGGCAGATTTTGGCTTCCTAAAAAAGGCTTTTCATAATTAAAGAGACTGCTTTACTAGGCACTTTGTTCTGAAATATAACTGCCAACTGGACCATCATCTGTGTGGTGAGCTCTAGAAGGGAATCCTACACTGATAAGAGGTTGGATCATTTAACCTTTCTATTTCCTTTTGTGAGTATAACTATAAGAACTTTCTACCCCATAGCTCCTCTTTGCCCACCCCGTTTTCTGATGGCTTGAATATACCTAATTTCAGCTGTCTTGATTTATTTGATTTTCACTGACATGGTCTTCACCTTCCTGAATACCAGGTTTATGTAAATTAACCTGTAACCTATGAGTTTATATAAAATAAAGATGCTAATTGTATGCAAAGTGATGCAAGAGATCCATCCTCCAGTTTCCTCAAGGGGAAAAAATCTGATCATCTACCCAAACGGACATTCAAAGCAGCATAAATAATCAAGAATATGAAATCAACAGACAAAACTCTTCATAAGGAACAACAAAAATAGCACCCTTGAGAGGTCAGAGGGTATGGCAGCCCCATCTTAATATTCAGGGAATAAAATACAGAATTAAAATCTCTAGACTATATTAGAAAAAAGGAAGGTTAGATTACTCAGTACACAAAGCTGATGATTCCTTTTCCTGTTCTTGTATGTACAAGAGGTAAACTTAACATCCTGGGCCTCAAAACACTGGGGTCAGAGTTCAGACCCTCTAAGAAGTAATGAAAAGGCCAGGCCCTCTTTGGACTGAAAAACAGCTACAAAAACAAATGTCCTTCCAGCAACAAATTGTCAATGCCTCTAAGGATGTTTTTTACTCTAATTTCTTGATCATGAGATTCACCATAAATGATTTTTCCTTTTCATTTTCTAATTGGCAGGATGTGTCAGTAAACCATATTTTAGTACCATTCAGGGGCTCTACTCCAGAATTTAAATGGACAACTAGAAAAAGAAGGGTCAAAGGTACATGGCTGGGTAGTGGGTTTTTAAAACTATATGTCCCAAGGGCCCCTTCACTGTAGTTTTCATTTTTATGACATTCAAGTTCTCTTCAGAATCTAAAGTAGATTTCTTAAACTCAAAATAAGATTTTAGATTCCTGCTCACTAATTAGTAAGCTCTTTAGGAAAATGGAATTAATTCTAAGAAAAAAGCAAGCCTAAATATATGGTAATAGCTTTGGCCAATCAGCAGTTAGGTGAAACACAAAGAATTTGAGAATGACACCTAGGGATTGAATAAAACATAAAGAGGTATAACAGGTCCAGTGTCTGATATCAAAGGAGAAATTAGTGATTGAGGAAGAGCTCAAAGTGCTGAAAAAATTTGCTTTGAACAAAAGTAAAAAGAAAGGATGAGATGCACAGGCTTTATATAAGGCTAACTTGGCCCTAGATGTTACAGCAGCATGCTGATAAAATGAGGCTCTCCTACTCCCATGGCAATTGGGGGTCTAGTTCCTTTATATTCTCATTCCTCTGGGTATACTGTGTGTTGAGGAAAAAGAAAAAAAAAACACTGTCAAAAATGTTTGTACCACAAGAGTTTAAAACATGCTTGTCACCAGTTCTATCATTAGTATTATTTAGTCTACTATTTTGCATCAAAGGCATAAGTTTAATACAGGATCTCATGGGTTATATGGCAGAAAGAGACTTTGGCTATTCATTTGCATAGAATTTTACTGAGGCTCTTTGTAAGTGCAGCCTACATGAATGGCATTTTCTCTTAAGAAAAAAAAATAAAGCAATTGGTCTATCTCCTTCAAGTCAACAAGTCTTACTTGCTCTCTCATGCTGTATTTAGCTAGTTCACACTATGTGAGTCATAAATATATCAAGTTGCTGAGCAGTGAGGAGATTAAGATGAAGTGGGTGAAGTTTACACATTGAAAACTCATTATAAACTTCAAAGTCTATATGAATGTGGGCTCTGCAGATGAAAATGGAGCTGCAGAAGGCTCTGGTAGCACTTGATAAATCCTTCTCATCAAAACAGCAGAACCTGAGTGTAGGTGGGCTAAGTTCTCCCAAACTATGAGAAGTAAAATACTTGACAATTCAATGTTGCTCAATGACTTCCTATCTCAATCATTCTCCTCAAGTCTGTTAGGGTGCCAGGAATTCATAAGCATTTATTTACTCATCTAACAAACATTTGTAGATCGACTACTATGTGCAAGGCAGTCGGCGAGGTACAGAGAATTCAAAGAAATAATTCATGCCTTTGAAGTGTTCATAGGTGTGGTAGAAAAGGCAGATATATAAATAACTAAATCACAATATGACCGGTTCCAGCATAGAAGTATAAACACAATGCTACAGGAGGGGGAAAAATAGCATAGATAATAGAGGCTCTGTTCATGCTTCTGGAAACCAAATCAAAGTTGTGACAGAAACAAGGAGCAAACAGCAAGGAAAATTGCCTGGGATCTAGATGAACAAGCCCTAAAACTAGGGAGAAATCTAAGAAATCACCCTGCAATGACAGAATGTAGGACAGGGCAAGGACACAAGGCTGCCCGGTACCGAACGACTGAGTAGGACAGGCTGTGGCAGTGGCGGCAGCAGAAGTCTCTTAAAGGGTCCGTGTCCACAAGCGGACTTTCATGGTAACAGACCTGCTGGATCTGAGCACCGGTTCGGCTGCACAGGAGACACTAGAGACTTATCGGGGGAGTTTAAGTTGTCAGAGTCAGGGCATAGGCGAGATTCGCTCTGAACAGAAGTGCTGGTGGTATCCATTGTTCCTCTGTTGAGCCCTCCCCACCTCCCAGTGTGTGGACTTAGCACCGCCATGGAGGAGACATCATCAAACTGGATAACAGAGGTCGCTCTACCCAGAGGATTCCCTGAAACACCGCCTCCCCCAACTCGTGGCTCCACCCAAGCCATATCCAGGTATTCTTAACTTAGATGCCCCTTGCTGAGCAGCACTGAGACTCACAATGGTAGCAACTGGCCTCAGTTTCTGGTGTGGACTTTTGAGACAACTGTAAGCACAGCATCTGTGGATTGTTTGCTGAATCTTAACAGGTGGCTGGAAGGGTACAGGCTGGAGCTAATTTGGCCTGCAACTAAACTTCTCTCATGACTGTGCCACTGGACACCTACCACACAAAGCCACACTAATAAGACAGGGAGACTTAGGACATTTACTTAGTACATAGAAAAAGACACAGAAAGGCAGCCAAAATGGTAAGACAAAGAAGCAGAAACCATATGAGAGAACAGAACAGAGATCCAGGAAAATGGAGTCAAGCAATCTAACAGATGTAGAGTTCAAAACACTGGTTAATAAAGATGCTCAATGAACTTATGGGAAGTGTAGATAAATTCAGTGAGAACTCTAGCAAAGAGATAAACATAAAAAATGGAAATGGAAATTATAAAATGGAATCGGTCAGAAATGAAGAACACATTATCTGAGATAAGAAGTATATTAAATGGAACCAACAGAGTGAATAAAGAAGAGGATCAAATAACCTATATAGAGGATGGGAAAGCCAAGGACACTCAATCAGAATGGCAAGAAAAAGAAGCCAAGACTATAATAATAATTTAAGGAGCCTATGGGACACTATTACAGGTAAAAAAATATCCATGTCACAGGGGCACTGGAAGAAAAACAAGATGTTGAAGAGTTAGTAGATTTAGTGGTGGGATCACTGCGAGTAATGTGGATCTCTGATCACTATTCTATACAACTGAAACTGGTGTATTATTGTATGACAACTATAATTGAAAAAATTCTCATTGAATTTTACAATATAAATCAAGCAACTATTATATTTCAATAAAGGTGGAAAAAATGGTACAGGAACACGTAAGAAGGACAATTAATTCTGTCTGGAAGAAGTGAGTAAGTAGAGCAATCCAGGGAAAGCTTCACAGAGAAAATGATATTTGAAATGGGTCTTCAAAAGATGAGTAGGATTATTAAAAGGCAGAGACGTTGGGAAGTGACTCACAAATGAAGAAAGGCACAAGAGCAAATGGGAAAGTGAACAGTTTTATTTTTGGAATGATGAATAACCCATGATGGCTTGTATGTGAAGGGGTATGTATGGCTTATTTAATTACTGAATGAATAAACAAATTAAGGAATTAAGTAAGAAGGATCTTGTATACCACAAAATGTTTATATACCACAAGGCATTTAAACTTTATCTTGACTGCAGTAGGGAGCCAAAGGAATTTTATTTCTTCGGAAAAAAATATGATTATATCTATAATTAAAAACAAACAAACTAGTAAAAACACCATCTGCAAGTATTATGGAACATGGGCAAGAGTGTAGAAGGGACTGGAAGGCGGGAAGCCCAGGTAGGTACTTTGTGCAATCAGCCATTAGGAGAAAAATGATAAAAAAGGCTAAACTAGGTCAGTTACAGGTCGACTGGAAAGGAGTGGAGTGGATTTGGAAGATATTTTAGAATTAGAATTAGTACAACTTGGTGATTACTAGATATGGAAAACTATGAAAGATTTGGCGATCACACCATGTATCCTGGTTCAAAAAGAATGACAGTGCCATTTTAACTAAGATAGGGTATGCAAGAGGAAGAGTGGGATTTGAAAGGAAGAGATTAAAAGTTCAATTTTGAACAAGTTGATTCAAAGTTCTTGTGGGACAGTCAAGTGAAGATGTCTTCAGGGAAATAGTAGATGTAACTCATAAGAGATATAAAGACTGGATTGCTAGGTCTAGAAGCCTCAAAAGGTCACAGGTTCTTATCCTTGGCTGCAGATTAGAATCACCTCAAAGTTAAAATAAACAAACAAAGAAAATTCCCGAATGATGCCTGAGTCTCATTCCAGCTTAAAGAAATCAGTACCTCTTGGGGTAAGACTTATACAAAAGTACTTTTTTAAATAACTCCACCTGTGATTCTAATAGGCAATCACTAACAGTGGATAGTTAATATCAAGAGAATGGAAACTCAAGAATATAGAGTGATTTATAAAAGGCATATCAAGGAGAAATAGCTGGCAAAAAAATACCTTTTTAGGAACAGTCAGAAGAAAACGAGATAAAGACAGAGATTGAAAAAGAGTGATCAGAAAATATGGATAGATCCAGGATAAAGTGGTGTCACTTGAGCAAAAGGAGAAGAGAATGTCAAAAGGAAGGCGTGTTCAATAACATCAAATGTTCAGTAGCATCCCCACATACCAGCCTGGAATGATTTAAAGATGAAATAGCTCACCTGTTAAAGAACAAGGTCGTTCTGAGTAAAGGGGAGTAGGAGAGATAGGTCAAGAAAATGGAATTGTTTGTATCCTGCTCAGCTTTGGTGATGGCTAGATGCCCAAGAAACTGCAGGCAGTGCCAAAAGAAAAATTTTCCAGTCTCATAATGTTTCCCTGCCTTCAGCCTCTGAACACCTAACTGGGAACTGCTTGACAAGTAACTAGAGCTCTGCCTCATAGTCACCTTCTTTGGGAAAAATGGAATAAGCCAGAGGTAGTTCTGTGATCATCTAAGCAGAGTAGCCCTCACAAACTAGGGAATCGTGGGGGTGAGTGGGGAGGGTACTTACTGCATGTTTGCAAAAGATTAGCTCAATCACAGTACGGTGATTAGAAAAGCTTTTATTCTTTCTCATGTGGGACTCTGAAGATAGCCATAAGGATTGTAAAATGCTACTTCAGAGCTATAGAAGAAATGTATTACAGTGCCACCTGCTGGGAATGCTAAGACCAGGAGCAACTTCCTTTTTTAAAAAAAAATCATTAATTCCCTGAGGCTAAAGAATACAGATAAACTTCATTCTGATTTAAAAATTGGTGCTATCTCACTCAGTAATTTCTTTTATTCAAAAGAAAATTTCAGAATTGAAAACAAACTATGATTGAACCTTCTTATTGTAGCAAATGGAAAACGTGAACAGAAACACTAAAAGCCCAAGACATTATAATGTCCCACCAACATTGCCCCTTGCCTTTCAATCTGAGGCACCTCAACTCATATTTCCTTTCTAGCCTTCCAATATATTTTCTATAATTTTAAAAAGTAGATATATACTCAAGACACCATCTGTCTAGCTACTTGTTTCTGTGCAAATATGTCTCTTCTGCTAGATGAATAGTATACTATCCTCCAGCCAATCTGGGCTACTTAGTACTCAAAAATAGCCTGCACTTTAGGTATTCATATGTTTGCTCCTGCTGTTCCCTCTAAGTATATTGCCGTATTACTATTCTCAACCCAGTCTTCATAGTCAATGTCAAATGACACCTCTCCCCTAATCACCTTCACATTAGGTGGAAATAATTTCTCTTTCATCTGAACTGTATCTGTACCTCTTTTATGACACTTATTTTATGCCTTTTATAAGAGTTGTAAATAAGTCATATCTGTGGTATAATGAAAAGAGCATGCACTTTGGAATCAGATCATGGCCCCAAACCTGGATTTGCAATTTAATAGTTCTTGGCCTTTGATAAACTTACCTTCCCTGAGCTTCAACTTTCTCATCTATAAAATGAGGATAAGGTGCCCACACAAAGAGGCAAGTGTGGCAGAGAATTTAAGAGGACTGCAGAGTCAGACATACCTGGGTTTAAATCCTGGCTTTACCCCTTACTAGCTATATAAAAGTGGTCAAATTATTTATCCACTTGAAGCCCTAATTCCCTCATCTGTAAAATGAGGCAATGTTGGGACCTACCTACCTCAGTGTCTTTGTATGAGGGAACAGTGTACATAAAGTGCCTGGCACATAGCAACAGTCAATGCCTGTTAGTTTCTTCCTTCCCTTATGATTTACTGAATTCCTTAGGGGCAAAGAGCATTCTCTGTCTATTTCTAATCACCTAAAGGTGCCCGGCACAGGACTTTTTACATAGTGTGCTTGTATGTTTGGTAAATTAATAAATGTCATGTTTCTATGACATTCCTTAGCAGAATTTAGTTCCAGGCAACCACTGTCTTATTTTTCCACAAAGCAGTGATGCCAAATATGTGTCATTCATCTCAAGGCTTTCATGGATGCCTCTTAAAACCATGTGTTTCTTGTCTGCAGAACACACTTAAATACAGCTCTCCTAAATCACACACGCAGAGAGACGCAGGGCCTGACTCTTAATAATCCACATATTTTTGAGGACCAGTGTCATAAAGAACTTCAATATTTCAATCATATCAGGTATTTAATATGTACAGCAAACGAAATATTTCTTCATATGGATAGCTTTGCTGCTTTGCTAATCTC
>NW_024348530.1:1179550-1255593 GCF_902729225.1 Pteropus medius
ATCCAAAGAGCAAACTCATCATAGTCAAGATGAGAATTTTAGTAAACAATTAGATGTTTTTCATTTGGATTTAGATTGGCAATTTTTTTTAATTGAGAATATACAGTTAGCAAATGTATAATGAGAGAGAATTCTAGTATTCTGTTGGTGGAAATATAGGTTTGGTACCATGACATTAGCAGGCAATTTGTCAGCATCTTTCAAAAAATTAAATCAATATTTTATCGAATATTTCCACTTCTAGGGATCTATCCTACAAAAGCATGTGCTCTTCTAGTTCACTAACATCTATCTATGTAATAGGGAGCTCCTTGCAGCACTCTTTTGGGATAGCAAAACCTAAGGATAAAGCTCTAACCTCCATAAATAGAGCATAGGTTTAAATTTATATTAAATCCACACAATGGAAAACTGCACAGTATTTAAAAGTTTGAGTTAGATATGTATTGCCCAGGATTAGAAGTTACAGGTATAAATATCATTTTAAGTGACAAATCAGATTGGAGAATATATATGTAGTATGATTCTAAGTTTGAAAAATACATGATTTAGGCTATATACATCATGTATACACACATATATGTATATAATGAAACTGTCTGGAAGGATCTATATAAAATGTAATGATCAGTTATCTCTTGGAAGGAAATCATGAGAGTGTTTTCTATTTTGATATTGTTTAAACTTTTATTGAGCATAATATACTATTGCAATAAGAAAAAAATATTAAAACAATCCCACTACTTGATTTCCATGATATAGTAAGTGAAAAAATAAGGAGCAAAAAAGCAAGTAGATAGTTATGTTTTGCTACACTTTAAGTATGAAACAAGGAGAAATAAAATGTATACATTGATTTGCAGGAAAATAAAGGAAGAAAATACCAAGAACTAAAGAAATTGATTATAAATAGTAGATGAAAGAAATAGGTATGGAAATGAGATTTCTAGATTACTTTTTTTATAATTTTGAATTTTCAAGATAAAAATGTTTTATGTATTCAAAATTAAATTTAATCAAAAAGTATAAAATGCAAATTGAGTACAGATAACAATTAACTTATTTATATATTGAATTAATAATATAACAGATAATTCAAGTAACTTTTGAATACAATATTCTGACTATACAGATTTAGTAAGATAATTCTAAAGACAAAAAGAATTATAAAATATCTTGCACTTTATTTAGTAGGCTTAGTGTTGGTAGTAGTAGTTTTGGTATAGTTGTTCTAAAACTATTTTGTATGAATTATAGGGTAAAATCATTAAATGTTTTGATGTTGATGGGAATGAGGGTTCCTATTTGGGAAAAGGAGATAAAAATATGGAATGGGACATGCCAGCTCTCAAAAAAATATATATTGAAAGGGTAAAGGAATCAGGAAAAAATAGCTAATTCTAGCGCTGGGGCAGAGAAAGTATGAAAGTAAGCCTGATACAGTTATAAATACAGTTTCTATGATAGAAAGCAAGAAAGTGCTCAAAGGATCATGAGGTATCAAATGGTAACAGAAAAACTTCATTCCAGGCTACGATGAAATACCTGGAACTAGACTAGCTCTCCCACAGAAAGCAATAATAAAAATGGACAAAATATATGAAGCAACTGTTTTCAGGCAGTTTAAGACTATGATCTCAGAGAAAAGGGAAACTCATGCAGTGAGGCCCACAATGTACTCAGCTCTCTACCTGGAACCAATTCCTCAACTATGGCACAGCGAATTGGAATCTTAACAGAGCCCATCTTGTCCTTCTGAGCTGAAGCTACAGAGATCAGGGCAGCTAAAATGGCTGGAACCTTCAGTAAAAAGGGAGTGCTTCACCAAGTGGAGCCCATGAAATTTGTATGGGTGTTCTCTGTGAGTCCCTGGCTAAAGATTGGACTGACATGAACATGCACAAGGCACAACTGCCAAAGGCTTATCATCAGAAAGTAACCACTACAGGGTTAATAATAGAACAATGATGTTAGAGGATATACAGTGCTAGGGAATACCTTGTTAACACCTGGGCATTCAGCTAAGACTCCAGAAAGGTCTTGCTTTAGGAGAAAAAATAATGTCATACAATATGGCCTACCCTAAGCCCTCCCTAACAAAGCCTAAAACCAAGCCCCGATAAGATTCGCAAAGGAAAAAAGATTAAAGGTTGACTTACATGTGATTTGGACATAACCTTGGGGTTTTCACAGATCTAACAAAGTATAAAATTAAGCACTCTGAGTTCAAGATCAATAACTGTACTGCTATTTGAACAAACACCAATACCTTTAAAGGAACATAACAGAATCTAGTATCTCTACAATGTATTATCAATAAATTTCAGTACTCAACTAAAAAAATCACTTGGCATGAACCTGATTGATATTTACAGAATGCTACATAGCACAATACACAAATGTATATGGAATATTCATCAGTAGAGGCCATATTGCTGGGACATAAAATAAGTCTCAGTAAATTTCAAAAGACAAATACTACAGAGTGTATTCTCTAACAGACATACAATGGAATTAAATTAGAAATAATAAAAATAAGATCTATAAATCCTTAAATATGTAGAAATTAAATAACACATTTTTAAATAACTGTTTTGAGGAAGAAATCACAAGGGAAGTTAGAAAATATTTTGAACTGCATGATGATGAAAGCATAATCAATAAAAAATTTTGGTTCACAGCTAAGGCAGTATTTAGAGGGAAATTTATAGTTTTAAAATGCCTTTATTAGAAAAGAAGAAAGTTTTAAGATCCATAATCTAAATTTTCATATTAAGAAACCAGAAAATGAAGAACAAGTTAAACCCAAAGTATAAAGAAAGAATAAAGAACAGAGAAGAAACAATTAAATAAACATGTAACAAACAAAATTAACGAAGTCAAAACTTGGTTCTTTGAAAAAATTAATGAACTTGATAAACCCTCAGCAAGCAAGACTAATTAAGAAAAAATAATCAATATCAAGAATGAAAGAGGGGATAATATTCCAGATCTGACGGACATTTGAAGGATATTAAATGAATATTATGAATGACTCAACATCAGTGAATTTTAAGACTTATGTGAAATGGATAAATCCCTTATAAAAACACAAACTGACTTAAGAAGGAAGAGAAAATCTGAGTAGTTCTGCACCTATTGAAGAAATCAAAGCATTAACAACAACTACAATTAAAAAAATCAATTAAAAAAAACAAAAAACAAACAAACAAAAAAAAAACTTTCCGCAAAGAGAACTTTAAGTCCAGAAGACATCAATGGTCAATATTATCAAACTCATTTCAGAAAATAGAGAAAGCAAAACACTTCCTACACTATTTTAAGAGGCCAACATAACCCTGACACCAAAACCTAATAAAAATATTACCAAAAAAATAAACAGACAATATCTGTTTATGAATATAGATGCAAAAACCTCAACAATCAAAAAATTAAAATAAATCCAGCAACATATAAGATGAATAATACATCATGACTAAATAGGATTTATCTCTTATAGTAGGGCTGGCTCAACATTTGAAATCTATTTAATTGATCACATTAACATATAAAGGACAAAATCATCTGATCATCTCAAGGTTTACAAAAAAGGCATGTGACAAACTTCAGTATTAATTTATAATGCAAAAATCTCAGCAAAGTAGGAATAGAAGAGAAATGCCTCTATCCATAAAGAGCACCTGTGAAACTCCAGAGCTAACATCATATTTAATGGTGGAAACGAGTGACAGAGAGGGAAAACAAATGTAACAAACTGCTAACAATTGATGAATACAGGTGAAGAGTTTATAAATGACCATTGTACTATTCTTGTAACTTTTCTCTAGGTTTGCAAATGTTTCAAGATAAAATGTTAAGAAAAGAAACTAATTCCTATCTGTCCCACAGTAAAATTCTCAAGTCAAGTTTTGGTTTCCCCCGTGGGAATCATTTTAGACTTCTCTTCTACCTGGCTACCCTTTGCAGTCAACCCTGTAGATTACAGCAAGAGTCTTCATTCATCACTATTCTACTGAAAAATAAAATCTACTACTAATCTATTCTACTCTAATCTAGAGTTAGGAGCCTCTATCTTTAAGCTTAGCTTGGCTTGCTTAGCCAAATTCAACTGCTTCCCACTTGCAGACTTACACTTCTCCCTAGACATGTGTGCCATACTTACGCCATCTCCATCACTTACACTGTGCTCCTTCCTTGCCTTGACATTCTCCTCCCTCATTCCTGTTCACTCTGGTCCTACCTGCTGTCAAAGGCTTGCTTCAAGCCCCTGATTTTCTATAGAAAATGGCCCTGCTCTTTTTGACTCAAATTTATGCTGACCCTGCTCTTCTCTGACTCCCTCAGTTTTGGAGACCTACATTTTGCAAATTTAATATTGAATACAATTCTCTTGTATTATTCTGTAGAAGATTAATATGTGAAGCATACTCAGTGAGAATATTTCCTTCTAGTTAAGTGTATCTCTTATTTTTTGTAATATATTTAAGAAACTTTATAGAAAAAATCATTTAACTATAAATGCTAAACATCATAACAAATTATTTTTCAATTTTCTTTGTATAAATGCATATTTTAACATCAATGCATTCTGGGGTTTTTTGCTTAATATTATTAATATTCACATTTCTGTGTTTGGATATGGTCTAAATACTGGTCATTTTAATGGCTATATAGTGTTCTATCGGGTTAGCATAATTTGTTTAGCCATTTATCCCAATGAGATAAAGTATTATTGAATAAGGAAATTTTTACTTATTTTTCCTCTCCCCTTCCCCCACCATGGGACTAGTGGAATGCTGCACATACAGTAAGAGTGCAATAGTGTTTCATGACTGTCCATGCCTTTGGCCACATAAAATTCAATGACTGAGAATTCTAAAGTTATTTTCCCTTCGACTTCTTCAGTAAGTGTGAGTTTCATTCAGCTCCATTCTGACCATAATTTTTTTCTGACTACTCTCTCTCATCATCCCTAACTACCTTTTACTTGCTATAAACTTTGTCCTATACTCCAAAGTTTAACACCACTCTTGTACCACTTCCAATGACCAAGCCAGTCCCTTCAGTATCACCTTCCCTTTCTTCCAAGATTCAGTATCAAGTCTTAGATTATCCCTTTCAATTAAAGAAGAGATTATAGGATGGTATTTTTCTCCTTGACTTTAGCTTATTAGAATAAATTTAGGAGATGAGATTTCAATAATACTTTGTTGATCTCCTAATTTCTAATCCAGTGCTCTTATACTCCACAGCTAAAGGCACAATGTGAATATCCTCACAGCAACATTATTACTACCATTTTAAAATAAAACATTTTGTCTTCTTTTTAAGAAGTCTTGATATTTCATTTTATTTTTAATTAATAACAATCAATTTCACAAAAAAGGGCGTTTTGTTTATACTTGGGAGTTGTTTGAGAGACTCTTTCTAGCTTTTGCCAAAAAAAAAAAAAGATTCACATAACCTCTGTATCTGCCTTTAGGGTCTTCCTCAGTAATTAGACTAGAAATTCTAAAACCAAAGAATTTCTAGTGAGAACAAACTTCTATCCTCTCAACAATCAGAAAATTTCATACATCTATAAACCTCTAAGCCGAAGCCTCATGTAAAGCCATTCTCTTATATGAAATTGAATGGTTCTGTTCAAGTCAAATCAAAATGTATCTATAAGTACCTACTGTGTGCCAGCAGGCCTTCCCACTCACCTTGCCAGTAAAGACCACATTTTTCTAGTTAATTAAGATGTTTTGGTATCTCTGCAATTTTCCTTCAAACAACAGATCACTGAGAAGTTGCTTTGTTATAGTTATCCTCCAGATGTACTGATGCAAGATGACCCAATTTTGGTTCAGAATTAAACATATCCTCTCAAAAAACTGGTCAACCTTTTCCTTTCTCCTCTGACTTAGAGATATAGGCTGGGAGATCTGAATGCCAACAACTACATAACACAGTTCATATTTTCCTGCAGCAGCAACAGCAACAATAAAAGTCAAAGAAAAGCACAATAAAGCCAATGGATACTCTTGGGACATAATTTTTGAGGTAAAAAGGAATAGATAAATGCAAGCCCTTGGGAAATCTCTTAAAGGAGAGTTTATTTTCCCCCTACCCTACTCAAAATTAGTTTTAGATACATGTATCCTCGATTTGTTATTCCATCATTGCCATTGTCAAGATATTAGCCAATTCCTTATCATAGAAAATGACACCTTTAAGTAAAATAAACCTATTTTTCATAGATTGTCTAAAGACCTTATCTATTTAGTCCTAAATTTAGAGAATGCCAATACTGAAGGACCTCATAAGTATTCTGTAAAGAAGATGACAAGCCCATACTTGACCAATCAGTTACAGTCCTTAAAATTAGATGCTTTTTGTGCATTTTGGTATGTTCTAATGCAACCAGGCCCTACATGAAATCTCAGAGCCATATTTGCTGTTTCTCGAGCCAGGGTTGACAGTTTGGCTTGCCCACTGTGAATGGATATAACCTAGAAAAGTAACCTGTATTTTAACTTCTAAAAAATTGTATATTACTGAAAACAAAGAGGTTTGTTTCAATATGGGTCCATACTAGATTTTTTTTTTTTAATATAAGTGTTTTATTCTTTTCTTTCATTGACATGTACAGAAAAAGAAACTTTCATCCCTTGGTCCTCTGTCATGTGCATAAGAGAGGCCCTTGGCATCAGTAGTTGCAGGGATCTTAGTAAAAGGGATCCCTACCTATAATGAGCTACACAGAAATTATTATAATTGGCTATACATATGGGACTAAACAGTTAAAAATATTAATGAGTAAAGGTCACATTCTTTATTTTTCAGCTTGGGGGAAGGGAAGGAAGAGAGAAAAGTAAAAGTTGTAAGTTCCATTGGTAATCCCCCAAATAATAAATATTCAAGCTTGAATCTGGATCTCTTTAATTGGCAAAGGCCAAAGGACCTTGCATATTTCATAAAACAAAATTTTGTACTACAGATCTGCCCAGGTGATTTTTAATATTCTTCAAAAGATAAGGCCATCACAAATAGGACTATCATAATAAGAGGGCAAGTAGTTCTATTTTCTACATAAAATAATAATATTAACAGTAGTGTAGGGCCTGGGAAGGGATTATGATGAGAGTGACTAAATAAAAGGGAAGAGTGAAAAGAACTGCTCCAAAGTACCCCCATTTTCATCAGCTATGGACAACTTAGTGTTAGGTAGTTAGGCAGGAATGACTGACAGAAGTGAAGGCCCAGCTCTGTAACCATCGAAACCTCCCTTAAAGACCTTCTTTAAGGACATCCTAAAAACACCTTCCTTTTAGAGTTATAAATTATCCCAAACTCTAGGGCACAAAGGCCATAAAAAGGGCTGGCTAAACCCGCCATAGATGAGTGTGCATAAAGTACTGCCTCGACCTGCCCCAACCACCTCAGACTCATTATACCATCATTATAATATCATGACTATGACTGAAAGTTCATGAATCTAATTATAAAAGACTGAATTGTGGGTAAGCACATGTACTGTAGGCAAAGTGTTATATAGCAGCCAACTGTCAAGGTGACCTCACATACAGGTCATCTAGGACCTACCATTATGGCCCAAATATAAACAGACCTTCTCACTTCTTGCTGTTACAGCTCTCTTCACTGAAAACCTGCTCCTCCCTTGGACCACACTCTGTATTCTTTTATCTTTTCACCTCCCAAATTCCACAGGGCAGCAGCCTTCCTTAGTGTGACCCGTCTCCTTCTAAATATTGTTGACCTGTAATTCTTTCTGTGTTGGTAGGGAAGAACTGAGGCCCCAACCCCCACCCTCATGATGCTGGGGTGACACCGGATTTATATCACCCCAGCAGTAACATTAGGATTTTTTTTTCATCCCAAGCTTGGTTTTTGTTTCTGTATTTTGAAATAAAAAATATATATATCATACACACAGACATGCACAGAACAACATTCTGCTATTAGCCTTCCCTGTCTACTCTATATACACCATAAATAGAAGCAGGACGGCATTAAAAACAAAAAAAAAAGACCAACTGCATTCAAATCATCATCACTTCCCAAACCCTGTAAGAAAAGTTTTCTTCCAATACACAACTGCTATTATTTTAGTAGGTAGCTGAGGATAAACAGATGGGGGAGGGGTGACTAAAACCATTCAAACACATTCACTCTCAGGGGAAAATCTTTTGGGGTAATGTTTCTTAAATAAAGCTTGCTGCAGATATGACACCACTTGGCCACACTAAGCAGACAAAGCCCCTAGTATCCACAGACAGCTTCACACTTGATAATTAAAGAATAAAGGGATGAAGCATTAAAAAGTTGATCTTTTAACTTCCTCTGTGTATCTAAGGTTTTAAACAGCCTCTCTCCTCATAAATAATAAACAAGCAAAGAAAACAAGACTTAGTTTGGATTTTACCTGAATTAAGCTACCATAATATAGGTAGCTTTTTAAACTCTCAATTCTTTCTTTTTCCTTTCTGACTCTGCTATAGACAATATGACACAACCAAGTGAGAAAAATGGGATCTGCTCCAACAGATTACATTTGTTAGAAAGTAATAATATCTCCAAGTATTTTATTTAAGAAATAATCAGTTTGAACCAAGATTGAAAGTTAAAATGTGACTTCAAAAGTAAGGCAAGGAAATGCAGCCATATAAAATATGCCAAGTTGGAGATATTATAGGTAAAACGCTACATACAAATATAGCTGAAAGAGATTCACAATATAAAAAAATGTGTTAAATAGATACATAAGTCTTTAAGAGGAGAAAAAGGCAATATATTGCTCTACCTTTACCATTCCAGAATCCTTTGGACTTCAGCGGTGTTGCTCTATTTTATAACCTGCTACCCACTTTAGCGAAAGACTTCTTAATATATTATCAAAGGAAGAATAATACTATTCTTTAAATAATTCAATTAGCAAGTATTCTCACCTCAGAAAACAAACATTAGCCAAACTCCAGCCCCAGCCAGCATTTATTGCATTGAAACATAGGCATGTACATCATTGCCTTAGTTTTATACTTAATGAGAAAGAGCACACATTTAATTCTAGAAAATAACTGAATTAGAAGCCAGCAGAAAGCCCTATTGTAGTCTTTTGTTTCTATATAATAATACATTCTTTATTGTTTTACTGGAATGATTACAGACAGAAAACAAATTCTTAAAATCTCATGCATGGTTTATAATTATAGTTAGGATGTATAATCAAGACCGAAAGACACATATATCCAAGTGTTATTAAACAATGATTAAGCTTTGATTGGGAAAGCTCCTGGCTACAGCTAATCTCAGTATAATTATGGCTGCCTGCCAGACCACCATGTTCTAGGAATAGGTATTTCTTCTCAAGAAATTCCTGTTCAGGCAATTAGCTTATATTTCTGAACTTGGAGCCTTTAAATCTTTGCCTGTTAGAGATTCAGTACAAATGTGAAGATGTGAGGAACTAAAGCTCACTGATATTTGTCAAAAGCTTTCATTTAAACCATAACACTGCACACTCAATTAAAAGGCAAAGGATATATTTTTTAAAGGTTTTCTGTCTTCTCATCTGAAAATGTTTGCTTGCAGGTATATATTCACTAGCAAATTTAACCAACTGAAGTAGGCCCTTAACATTTCATTGTCCACTGAGAGTATACTGTCATTGAAGTTGAATAAAATTGCACTGGTTTCTCAACATTTTCTCAGTGTTAGGCTAAAATCTCATTTTTATTTTGTCTACTTTCCAATATAGCTGAAATATAAGTGTTTTTGTTTAAAGAAATTCATAGTTAAAGGCATAGATACTCTATGGATGCTCTCAAAACTACACTTTTTTTTTTTTGACCAAATAGTGAAAAAGTTGCCAGCAACTTACCAGAATTTCTCTTTGACACCATCTTCAGTTTTGTGCTAACTACAGAGCAGACCACAAGGGTCAAAAGAAACGGTGGCTTCATTATTCACTTTCCTTGGAGCTGAAAAGTCAAAAAGAACATGAAGTTTGAATCACAGACGTTGGCCTCAAAAAAAAAACAGCATCTATAATTGCACAAATCTCAAAGACACATTACAGAAAAAAATGACATTCTGGTGACTTCTGGGTTTATTTTTATGCAAATAGAAGAAAATATGGAAGTTCACAGTTGAGTTATGTCAAAGCTCCCTGCTGAAAACTTTTCAATGGCTTCCCACTGGATTTAGAGTAAAATCTGAACTTCCATTAGACTTTCAACAGCCGCAGGAGGGACCCCAGTTGCCTCTTTGATCTTATTTCACAGCATTTTCCTCCTTTTTGGTTCTGCTCCAGCCACTATGAACATTTTACTTGTCCCTAGAACATGCCAAGGTCATTTCCTCCTCATAGCCTTTGTATTTTGTCTTCATTCTGGGATAGGCCTTCCCACTTTTTATGCATTTAGTTCCTCCATCCTATAGGTTTCAGTCCCGCAAAAAGGCCTTTCTCAATTACTCAATCTTAGTCTCATTCTGTCATTCTATAGCTTACCACCTTGCTTGTTTTATTCAGAAGACTGATCAGCACTTAGTTATTTTGTTTATTTACATGACAGGAAGAGTTTTTACTCAACTTTGACACTGACATTTTTAAATCGACAGTACTTAATCATGAACAACTAGAATTAAACAGTTCCAAAACCAAAAATATCTGAAAACAGTATCAAATTGGATTGAACTATTGTTAAGCTCCCCTCCACGCACATATGTGGACAACAGAGTAAGGGGATGACTAAAGCATCATCAGTAGGGGTTGACTAGGCATTTGGGGAAAAACAAAACCATTTTTAAATTGCTCCACTTAATTAAGTCTTTTTGGTAAGTTGGTTACCTATATGAAGAATCATATAGGATTCTTTAAGAATCAGAATATAAGCACCACAGAGGTACATCGGGCTCATCATAAACCAAAGATATAAAAATGGCAAAGGGGATCGTGAAGGTGAAACCACAGTGATTCCTGAAAAAAATGGATGGAAGCAAACCTGACTGGAAAGGCAAAAGCAGTCTCTGGGTAACATTTAAAAATCCAGAATTCCATACAAAGATTTGTTTTCCAAATAATATTTGTTCGTACCTAAAGGTACAGAACCTTATCCAGAATGCAGGTGTAATAGGATGATATCAAGTGTTGGGTGGCATCCTCTTTTGCAAGAATTGACCTCAAACATCCACTTGATGTCCTAAATTCAGAATACTTCAAGAATTTGTTGTCTGAGAACACCATTTCAGCTATCCCATGCAGCTAGTTACTTATCATCACACCCCTACTCCGTCAATAAACAATAATCCTGGGAAGGAGGAGGAAGAGGTCACCTTCTGATAAAGAAGACAGGATTTTCTTTCCCAGTTGACATGTTAAACTTCCTCTTTACCACTGCAGCAGTATAAAGAACGCTAGGGAAAGATAGTGTGTTAGAGATTTCCAGATGACAAGGGGTCCATGACTAATCTCTACTCATCCCCAACACATCAAATTTCTGGGTCCCAAGAAACATGGAGGGTAGATTTGGCATATTACCGAAGATCCAAGTTGGATTGGGTAAGTATATGATTCTTGCCAGAGGCTTTGCAACATGGGGCAAGATGAGTATACCTTGGAAGAAAGTGGTATGATGCCACCATCTGAATTTCTAAGGGAACATATAAGCAAATCTTGTAATGGACTTCCAATGCCCAGATAAGTTGCTGGGGGGATCATCTCAACATCAGGCCTGTTATAACAACTACCTGTTTATGTCCATAGGCAGTTAGAACAATTATGACTAACCAAGGAAAAGACACAGGTGGTCACAAGTATGTGTTTTTCCTCTCCCTCTCCCCAGTTACTCTTTTCTCAATATAACACCAATGGAGGTGGCACAGGAGAAAGAGGAGGAAGGGGGGAGATGTGTGAGAACCTACTATGTCGGCTCCAAATTCTTAGCCATTAGAGGCACATGCCATCTGTTTGAAGAAAAAGGAAGAGAATATTTAAATCAGATAAGAGCTTGGAGTAAGTAAAGACAAACACTTTAAAATCAGAATGAAACTCTGAAAACAGTTGAAAAAAAATGATGGAAACAAACTGAGATGTTTATCGTTATCTCTATCTCCTCATGGAAAAAGATAAGTACAGTAGAGCACAATAGGTAGAAATTATTGGGGAAAATACTACTATTTCATGTTTATATTTTAATGAGTTGAAACTCTTAATGAATCAGTAACATTAATTAGCTTAGTTGTTTTGCCCAACTCCTTGACCACTAGAACGTAAATTTTACTAGAGTAGTCACTTAGTAACTGTTGTCTTCTCAACATCTAGCATAGAGCTTGACACATAATAGGTTACCGATAAATATTTAATGAATAGAAAAAGAATATTAATGTAGATAACATCATATCAAGGGTTCAAGTAATACAAATAAATGGCAGGTTTCAGTGTTCCCCTCCTCCACCCCAAGTTACCTGTTTGTTTAAAATGGAATATCTCTTATCAAGTATATCATTATACAAATCTGAGATGTGTCCTTGCTCCAGTTGTAGTGGGCACTGTTGGTATCCTACCCTTCCCTATCCTCTTGCCCACCTATAGACATCTGTAGACGTCTTCTTATGTTTCTCTGCCAGAAGGATTCTCCATCTGCAAAAGCAGCTTGAACAGCATAGGTGGCAGACTGGAAGTTCCAGGTTGTTAACATCCCATGAGTGACTCTCAGTCACTGATAGGAGTTGGTGAATAAATACCACAGCTCCCTCATCCCTTGGTATGTTCCAGTAGGACTGAGGGGCAAACAGCTCATTAACACGCTTTAGTTGCTTTTCCTCCCTTCTAGTTTGACTTTGCCATTCCCTTGCAGTACTTCCTGGGATCACCTCCCAAATAAACTACTTACATCCAAACCCTTATCTTTGGGTCTGCTTTTAGGAGAACCTAAACCAAGACTCTGAAAATATCATTATGAACTCCATATAATTCTTTGTTATACACAGTTCAGAAGATTATGTAGTTTCTAGACTTTGAAAAGAAAGCTTATTATTCAAAATTTTCCTGAACCACAGGCACACAAGCTCTCCTGTCTTGTCTCTCTGTTTACAACTTTTATCACCCCCAGTGACTTTGATAAGAACATTGTCTCATCTCTGATTTAATTCTTCCTCCTGTGTTCACTCAGTTACCAACTCTACCTTGCTGGTTAGATATTAAGAGTCTGCCATGCTCTCCTTACCCTCAACCCATCTTATCCATGATTGTACCTTCACTATTTCTGTCTGAACGCAAGGACTGTAATTTGCTTGGAAAGAATATCAGTTTAAAAACTCTAATATTTTATAAATGGTAAAAAAATTAAAGATTATTCGAGAAAAGCTTTATTAAAAAAAAAACTTCTATCAGTAGTTATTGTTATAATTTTCACCCAAAATAAGAACTGTATTATATAACTGATACTCAGAGATATGGATAGAAAATAACTGCCTCCAAAATATTTCTACTTCCCTATTTAATTAACCCCTTCCTCTTTTTGTGAAATGAAATACTTAATGTTTGACTTTGACCAGTGAAATAATCATTAGAATTGAATATGTTAACCTCAGAATTATTTCATATACTCCCTTTCTTGTCAATTAAAATCAGTGGGGATTAGAAAAACTGGACATATTAAGTTTTCAAATCTGTATATTTACCAATCTTGTTTCTACAGATGGGTCTATTAATTCCACAAATTTTGAAGAATGACTACTATACATAATAATAATTATAATTTATTGAGCATGTCGTGTGTGCCAAACATTGTACTAAACTGTTATATGGTATTTTATCTTATCAACGACCTAATGAAGTGTTATTATCCTCATTTCACTTTTCAAAAACTGACACTTGTGACTTATCCAAGGTCACAATAGTAAATTAAGGAAAAAGGAGTTGAATTTAGGTCTGTGTGATTACAAAACCTTAGTTTTTAACTACTACTAAATGATTTTTGCTCTAGAATTTCGATGTTATGGGAGTCATAAACCATGTCTAAGATTATAAAACATCACTCCTTGCCTTCAAGGAGCTATAACCTAACCGTGGAGATGCATGTATACTAAAGTGCTTGGTCAAGTGCAAGAGAGTGAGGAACAACCTGTACATGTTAAGTGACAAAAAAACATACAGTAAGAAAAGAATTTTGTAGCATGTTCAATAGGTGATTCAGATTTCCCATTGAAAGGGAAAATCTGCTATACTGCCAATTAAAACAAAGAGAAAGGCCAGTGCAAGCAATCTCCTAGCAGTGTTCAACTGGCTGAAATATTGTCATTAATCAAGAAATGTCTCAGAAATGTGACAACTGAGCTCCCGACATATAGTTCCACACATTTATCTGTCTATCATTTATCTGTCTACTTACCTATCTTATTTTATTTTTATTTTTAATCAATTAATTAATTAATTAATTATTTTTTTTGGCGACATAAGTTAACAACATCCAGTAAGTTTCAGGTGTACAATTTAACAGTAAGGCGTATATATAATACATTGTGTGTTCCCCTCTCATAGTTAGATCTCTTTCTGTCACCAAATATTTGACCCATTTTATCTCATCTATCTCTCTCCTTTCCCTTGACCCCCTACCCTCTAGTAAACACTACTATATTGTCAATGTCCACGAGTCTCTGTTTATTAGTTTTGTTTGTTGCTTTTAGGTTTACGTTCTATATAAAAGTGATATTATGTAGTTTTCAACTTTTTCTGTCTGGCTTATTTCGCTTAGCATGATTATCTCGAGGTCCATCCTTGTTGTCGCAAATGGCAATACTTCATCTCTTCTTATGGCTGAGTAATATTCCATTGTATATATGTACCACCTCTTATTTATCCAATCGACTACTGTAGGACACTTTGGTTGCTTCTATGTCCTGGCCACCGTGAATAATGCTGCTATGAACATCGAAGTGCAAATATCTTTTTGGACATGAATTTTCAAAACTTTGGGGTAAATACCCAGTAGAGGGACTGCTGAATGATATGGTAGATCAATGCTTAGTTTTTTGAGGAAACTCCATACTATTTTCCATAGTGGTTGTATGAATTTGCAGTCCCACCAGCAGTGTATAAGGATTTCTTTTCCTTTGCATCCTCTCCAGCATTTATTATTACTTGCCCTGTTGAAAACAGCAATTCCAACAGGCGTGAGTTGGTATCTCATTCTGGTTTTGAATTTCATCTCTCTAATACTTAGCAATGATGAGCATCTTTTCATATGTTTGTTGCCCATGTGTATGTCTCTTTGAGAGAAGTGTCTGTTCAGGCCCACTGCCCATTTTTTTATTGGATTGCATTTTTAAAATTATTAATGAGTAGTATGAGTTCTTTGTATATATTGGATAGTAGGCCCTTATCGGAGGCATTCCTTGCAAATATATTTTCCCATTCGGATGGTTGTCTCTTTGCCTTGTTGATTATTTCTTTTTGCTGAGCAGAAGCTTTTTAGTTTGATGTAGTCTCATTCATTTATTTTTGCTTTTACTCCTCTTGTCTTTGAGGACAAATTCATACAATCCTCTTTAAATCCAGGTCCTTAATTTTAGTTCCTATGTTTCCTTCTATGCAATTTATCGTTTCAGGTCTTTAATTAAGGCCCTTAATCCATTTTGAGTTAATTTTGGTGTATGGTGATAGACAACAGTCTAGTTTCATTCTTTTGCAGGTGGCTTTCCAGTTTTCCCAGCACCATTTATTAAAGAGGCTTTCCTTTCTCCATGGAATGCTTTGTTTTTCTGTGGAAAATTATTTGCGCATGTAAATATGGGTTTACTTCTGGACTCTTGATTCTGTTCCACTGGTCCGTGTGTCTGTTTTGCTGCCAATACTATGACGTTTTGATTACTGTCACTTTGTAGTATAATTTGAAGTCGGGCAGAGTTATGTCTCCAGCCTCATTCTTTTTTCTCAGTATGACTTTGGCATTTCGGGGTCATTTGTACTTCCATACAAATCTAGTGATTTTTTTGTTCTATTTCTTTAAAAAATAGCGGTGGGATTTTGATAGGGATTGCATTAAATCTATATAATTAATGCTTTAGGTAATATAGTCATTTTAACTATGTTGATTCTTCCAATCCAAGAACATAGAATATATTTCCATTTCTTTGTATATTCTTCAATTTCTTTTAATAGAGTCTTATAGTTTTCATTATATAGGTCCTTCACATGTTTCATTAGATTTATTCCTAGGTATTTCGTTCCTTTTGTTACAATTGCAAAAATAATTATTTTTTCCACTTCTTTTTCTGACACTTCATTATTAGAGTATAGGAATGTTATGGATTTTTGAACATTGATTTTGAATCCAGAGACTCTATTGTATTTGCTCATTGTTTGTAGTAGTGTTCTTGTGGCATCTTTAGGGTTTTCGACATTGAGAATCATGTCATCTGAAAAGAGTGACAGTTTGATTTATTCATTTCTTATTTGGATATCTTTTATATTTTTCTCTTGCCTGACTGCACTTGTTAAGACCTCCAATGTTATACTGAATAACATCAGTGATAGGGGACAGCCTTGCCTTGTTCCTGATCTAAGAGGGGAGGTTTTTAGTTTTTCACCATTAAGTATAATGTTGGCTGAGGGCTTGTAATATATGGCCTTTATTACGTTAAGATACTTTCCTTCTATACTGATTTTGTTAAGTGTTTTGATCATAAATGTATGTTGTATATTCTCAAAGGCTTTTCTACATCTATTGATACATGATCATATTATTCTTATTTTTTAATTTGTTTCTGTCATGTTTCACATTAATCAATTTGCATATGTTGAACAATCCCTGTGCCTCTAGTATTAATCTGAATTGATAGTGGTGTATAATCATTTAAATATGTTGCTTATTTGGTTCACTAGTATCTTATTTAAGATTTTTGTATCTGTGTTCATGAGAGATATTGGTCCGTAGCTTTCTTTTTTGGTATTATCTTAACCAAGTTTTGGTATCAGGGTAATATTGACCTCATAAAATGAGTTGAGAAGTATTGCCTCCTCTTCGATTTTTTGGAAGAGTTTGAGGACAACAGCTATTAAATCTTGTTTGAATGTTTGGTAGAATTTGCTGATATCAGTAGCCATCTGGTCCTAGACTTTTACTTTTTGGCAGGTTTTTGATGATTGTTTCGATTTCCATACTGCTGATCAGTCTATTTGGATTTTCCGATTCTTCTTAATTTAGTCTAGGAAGGTTGTGTTTTTCTAAGTACTGGTCCATTTCTTCGAAGTTATTAAATTTGGTGTTATATACTTTTTCATAATATTCTTGCATGATCCTTTGTACTTCTGTGATGTCAGTCATAATTTCCCCTCTTTCATCCCCAATTTTGTTTATTTATGTCCTTTCCCTGTTCTTTAGTGAGTCAAGCCAGGGGATTGTCAATTTTATTAATCTCCTCAAAGAACCACCTTTTTGTTGCATTTTTTCTTCTATTGTCTTTTTGTTGTTGTTGTTTTCAATTTATTTTATTTCTGCTTTAATTTTTATTATTTATTTCCTTCTGCTGACGTTAGGCTTCATTCGTTTTTCCTTTTCTAGTGTTTTAAGATGAAGCGTTAGATTGTTTATTTGGGCTCATTCTTGTTTTTGGGGATAGGCCTGTAATGATATCAAATTTCTTCTTATTATCACTTTTGCCGTGTCCCAAAAGTTTTGATATGTTGTACTATCATTATCATTCGTTTTGATATATCTCTTGATCTCTCTTGTTATTTCTCTCTGACTCAGTCATTCTTCATAGCAAATTGTTTAATCTCCATGTATTCGTGGTTCTTCTTGCTTTCTTTTTTCAGTTGATCTCTATTTTAAAGCATTATGATCAGAGAATATGGTTGGTATGATTTCAAACTTCTTATATTTGTGGTCAATCCTTGAGAATGTACCATGTGCACTAGAGAAGAATATATAACCAGCTTTTTTGGGATGAACGGCTCTGTGAATGTCAATTATGTCCTGTTGGTCTAATGTGTCATTTAAGGACGTTATTTTCTTATGGATTTTCTGTTTGGATGATCTGTCCATATCTGACAATGGGGTATTTGGGTCCCCTACTACGATAGTGTTTTGGTCTGTTTCTCTCTTTAGTTCTGTTAGTAATTGCTTTACATATTTTGGGGCTCCCTGATTGCTAGCATAGATATTAATGTTATATCTTCTTGGTGCATGATTCTCTTTATTATTATGAAGTGTCTCTCAGTATCTTTCTTTACCTTTTTTATTTTGAAGTCTATTTCATCTGATATTAGTATCACTACTCCCACTTTTCTCTGAATGCCATTTGCTTGAAATGTCATTTCCCACCCTTTCATTTGAGTCTAATTTGTCTTTGGAGCTGAGGTGTGTCTCCTGGAAGCAGCATATGTTTTTGTTTTTGTTTGTTTGTTTGTATTTTGTTTGTTTGTTTGTTTGTTTTTTCTGTTCTGCAACTCTGTGCCTTTTTATTGGTGAGTTCAATCCATTTACTTTTAGGGTGATTATTGAAATATGAATTTTTTCTATAACTATTTTATCTTTTGTTTTCTGGTAGCTTGGTGTTTCCACTGCTTCCTTGTTCTTGTGTGTCTTTTGTTGTTGTTGTTGTTGTTGTTGTTGTTGTTGTTGTTTTGTTTGTTTCTTTTTGTTTTTAATATTTGTTGGTTTCTGTGTGTTTTCCCTCTGTTTTATGTTATATACTTCAGTTTTGAATCTTTTGTGTATATTTACCATTGCTTATTGTTGTTTCAAGAGGAGAGATCTGTTGACGTCTCTCATTCCACCATGTTTCTTACTTCACTTTCTGCACATCTGTTTAAATACTAAAAGTGCCAGAAGCAGCTCAGGTTAACCCCTGGAAATCTTACGCTGCAATTCAGGTTTTATTATTTGATAACTTTTTCGTGTTGTTGATTTTACAACAAACTTACTGCTGTGTGAAAAAAATGTCTAAGGACATGTATAATATTTTATAAGATGTCAATAATACTGCCATTCAACTATTTAAAAATTATTTTTTTTTCCAAAGAGAGTCTTCTGTCACCAAGGCTATAAATACATCATGGTTCTTACTCATGAAGTATATATTCCCCTGAGAACTTTGTGTTTACCGATTTTTTAAGGTCAGTATGTAAAAATTCCAAAAGGCCACATGAAGAATTCTAAAGACTGAAGATGCTGGCACAATGGCTAATGAAGCCATTAATACTCCTGTTCTTGGAGTACCAAATCTTGATATGAGTAGGGCCATTTTGACAAGAGTTTTTAAAAAATATAATTGAAGTAAATCTTTTTACAGGTAATTGTAATGATGTTATGCTCTAATGGTTTTCAAGTGTAGTTTGTAAATTACCTTCTCCACTTTACTCTTTTCCTCCCTTAAAGTATCAGGTATGTCAGTTTCCTGGTTCCTGTTAACTTTTTAAAGTATCTGTATGACATCTTCATAACTCTAGAAACCAAATCAAGCTCATGAAAGTAGTTTGACACAATTAAAAGACCCAACTAGATATGTCAGCTAGGTTGCAGAGAATATGCAGTTACATTATTTCTTAAGACATTCTTACCACCAGAGACAATTTTTATATTTATAGTCATTTGTATCAGCCATTTGTACCAATTTCCCCCAAAACAGGAAATTACACAGACACATGGCCCACATATATATCACAGATATATTAGGGATAAAGTTAATTAACTTTCAGAGGCTGTTCTGTATTCAACAAAATCTCAATTTCTTATATCTTCTAATTCTGTAGTCATCTACAATGAAATGTGGTACTCATATGGAGATGGCCCTGAGGTCTTAGTAGATCTTCAGTCAGAAAACAAAGATTCAATAAGGTTAATGATATTCTACTCACTGAGGAGGGAATGTGGTTCTCAATTTGACTCAAATTTGGAAGTAACCTCAGTAATTATGTAGTCCAAAAATTTACCAATCAAGAAATCATTTTTACACTATCCCAATATTTACTTTATTCTCAAATATATCCTGTCGTATGTAAACTTTATGAAGTGGCAGCCTGTTCTATTATTGGCTCTCATAGTTAGAAATGGAGTTAAAAAGAAAGAGACCTGGAGACTGAAACTGAGAGAGTCAGAAATACAGAAGTAGGAAAACAGAGACGTCAAAAGATAGAGACAGGTGGAGAGGAAATAAGTGGGAAGAGAAAAAAACACATCCACAGAGGAGATACGGAGAAATACGGAGAAATAGAGAAAACAGAGAAACAGAGAGAGGAGACCAAGCAAAAGACAAAGATGGAGACACAAAAATAACATATCAAGAAATGGGGGGTACGACAAGAGATAAGAGGAATAATGAGGAAGGAACATCTGAGAGATAGCAGAAGAGTTAAAAATGGTAAAAAGTGAAACAAACATAGAAGAAAAACATGGTTATAAGAAACTACAAAGTTCCAGCAGCATAGCAAAAACTTACTAGCTATCGAACTATTTCTATAGCGATTATGTCGCCCCCAATTTTTGGCTCAGTATGTAGTCCCCCAACATGGAGTTTTCATTCCACAGCCTTCCTTGCAACTGCATATGGACAGGTAATTGAGTTCTGACCATCAAGATATAACCAGAAGTGTCATGTGCAAAGAGGATTTGTCTTTTTTCAAGGTTATTCCAGTAAGCAAACCTAGAAGTAATGAGTATAAGGTCTTAAGAGCTGTTTATACAAAAAAGTCTTCAATCATTACTCATTTTTATGTGGTTTCTAAATCTCTTATCATCTAATGTTTTCCTCTGCCAAAAAAATGTTTATCAAAATTATTCTCAAAATGTAATATACAATTTTATATGTTGTTTATGAGATTATAGATTGGTACAAACTTTTGGAAGGCAAACGAAGTAAAATGTATAGTATTATGGAATTCCTTTTCTAGGAATCTATACTACAGAAATCCAAATATATATGCCTAGAAATATATGAATGTACAAGGATGGTGCAATATGTAATGAAATGGTCAAAATCTGGGAATAGAACAATCACCTTTCCATAAAGGAGTGGTTGGTTAAAATAAGGTATATCCATACTATGACATACTATACAGCTATTAAAGAGACTGAGGTAAAGAGCCATGTATGAGTATATCTATAAGATGTATAAAATACAGATATGATCCCATATTTAATGAGAAAATCTATGTGTGCGTGTGTGTGGAAATTTATAGAAAAAAATTGGAATTTTTAACACTATAACTCTTAGGAGGGGAGTGGATAAAGTCCAATGTTGAAGGATATATTTCATTGTTTATTCTTTATAGTCATGTTGGTCATTAATTCTGTTCTCCAACTATTTATATCTCTTTGCCTTTAGGCGTATGATAAGATTGTATTTCCTGGCCCCATCGTGATTGGTGGAGCTTGTGACTGATTCTGGCCAATTACTTGTAAACAAAAGTCATTGCTTACATTAGTGCTTCACTTTCAGGCCAGAGCATTTATTTATCAATATGGTGCCTTTTACAACTACCTTTTTCTCTTCCACAATGAATGGTAATACTAAAGATAGTGTTTGCTCCAACACTCCAGATTACATAATGAAAAGTCGTGGAGCAGAACTTCCAGCCAATATATTATATAAATGAGACATAAAACTTTGCTGTTATAAACCACCAAGATTTGGGGATTGTTTCAAGAGCATAATCTAAATTATCCTGCTTAATGCTTAAAATTTACATTGAGATAAATATTATACTTTATGGGTATTATTATAAAAATTCATATGATGCCCAGAACACCACACAATATTCAATATTCTCTGCATAGAGACTGCAACATGTAATGAGATTATTATATGACATGACCTATATTCAATACACTTATTACAATGTAAGCATTTCAGTGGCAGGGACTATAGTTCATTCTTTTTTTCACCCCAAGTATCAGTGACCAGAGCATAATAGTTATATGACCCATTCTTCTTGAATGTTGAATGAATTAAATAACTTTACGTTAACCTGTAGTTTTGTATTAATTCCTATGAAATGTCAATGTTTGTTTTAGTCTCTTATTCCAAATCATCAAGACCTCTTCAAATCATAAGTTTATTATTCATTTTTATTAACTTTCACCTAGTTTTATGTCACCTTAACATTTCATAAGCTCACTTTCTCTGTCTTCAATCAAGTCAGTAATAGAAAATTCTGAATAAGATAGAATATAGAACAGAGACTTGTTGACTCCCACTATAGATCTCTCTACATGTTGGCATTAATCATTAATCTGATTTATCAACTGGGTATGAATCCATTTAACTCTACTAGAATCCATTTAACTAGCTCACATCTGAATATCTCACAGGAGATCATTCATTTGATAAACCAGGCTTTCATATGATATATCAGTGTAATAATTCTACCAAAGGAAAACAATAGGTTTATTTAGACTGGCTTGATCCTAAAAGCCATTAATTTGTACATTCAATCTACTTATTGTGTGCCTACAACAGGGATACAAATGTAACACAATAAGTACAGTATCTACCTTCTATGTGATCACAGTCTAGTAGAAGAGGAAAAAAAATTAAATAGGTAAAAACAATAACTGTTTTAAATGTAATGAGAGAAGAAATACAGAGTGTTCTGAGAGCAAAGAGGAGAGAAATCAAATCAACGTTTAAGAGAAAGAAGGTTTTCTGGAGAAAGTGACTTCTAAACTGAAACCTATAACATGATAGGGAAGATTATTCTAAGAGAGCATGTAACATGGATTAAACTAAAATTAGTTCAATACAGCAGAACCATAGAGTGTTAGATAAGTGGAAAAAGACAGTTTACAGTGGAGATGTGAGCAAGGGTCAGATTACATAGAGATTGAGTTGCCTATAGTACATCTAAGCATGGATGTTCAATGGGAAATTGGAGATATGGATAGGAATTAAGGAAAGAGACTTGGGGATATATATTTGATAACCTTAAGCATAGAGATGGTATTTAATGTCACAAGAATAGCTGAATTACCAAAGGATAGAGGCAAAATAAAAAGGTGGGCAAGGATAGAGCTCTGAGAAATACCAATATTTAAGATGTGAGCAGGTTCAGAGAAATCTACAAAAGTGACTAGAAAAATAGTAACAGAAGAGGTACCAGGAAAACCAGTAGGGAAGCTAAGAGACTAACATATTTCAATAATAACAACTATGTTAAATGGTACTAGATAATCAAGTGAGTCAAAAACTATATGTCTTTTATATGTAGCCAAGGAAAGGCTGTTAGTCAAGAGAAGGCTGCCCAAAACATATCAGTGAAGTAGCGAGGTTAAAACTAGACTGTAGAAACTGAAGAGTAAATTGAAGGTAAAGAAGTAGAACACTGAGTGATTGGAGACAACTCTCACAAAGATTAGCTCTGATAGAAGAGAGAGAATAAGTTTACAGCATGGGGTCAGAGAAGGATTTTTAAAAATTAACTGATACTTTTTCTCATGATTAAATTGGGGTTATAGGTTTTGAGGGATAATATCAGAATATTTTTTTCTTTAGTAAGGGAGACTTGAATAAGCTTTCAAATGCTGAAGAAAAGGAGCCAGAAAAAAGGAAATAGTTGAAGAAAAAAAAAACACAGACTTAATTTACAGGTCAAGAAGTTTAAAAAAAATGCATTAATAAGAAAGTTTCTGAAGCTCCAGTGAAAGGATTTGTCATACACAGGAGGACTTTTTGATCTTCAATTAGAAATGGAAGGAAGTCAGAAATGATAGGTGAAAGTATAGGTAAATTTATAGATCTTGTGGTGGAAAGTTGCCATCTTGTGGCTTCTTCATTCTCTATAGAACAACTGGCAAGTTTATCTGAAGAGAGGGTAGGGTGGGAAGTTTAAGGAAGCAAATATATCTTTCTAAAATTTAAACAGTTCACTCTAGGATTTTTCTAACATTAGATATTATGTTCATCAATTTAAGTTTCTGGGCCCCAAGTTTTTGTTTTTACTTTCTCTTTAATTAACACATTTGACTATATGTAATATTCTTACATTTTCATTGATTCTATGGCTTACTGTAAAAGGATTTTCAACAAAGAATGAATAGTAGTAGTTAAAAGGGCATACTCTCAATCCATCACCATGCCAACTAACTATTCTAATCCTATTAATGCTTTCATCTTCTTTTTTTCCATATTAGAGCTAAATGAGGTTTACAGTATTTTAAGAAATAATTTGACCTTATTACCCTTGTGTAAAACATGGGGAATCTGAGGTTCAGTGAGGTAAGTAACTTTCACTATAGCAAGAAGGCAATTAAAGACAGTATAAGCAATCTATATTTTAGAAGATTTCTTTATCAGGAACAGCAGTGAGTTGTCTGTTGGTAGATAGAGAGAAAGACAGATGGAAAATGGGGCTAAATTCCTTGAAATATTCAGTATCGAGGACACTGTACATAACTTTAAATGCCATCTAATAAAAAGAACATGGAACTGTCAGAAAGAATATATCAATGAACTTTTCACTAATAGTGCAATGCATCTAATTTGGGCTTCTAGGTTTAGATAAATGACAACACCTAGTTCTACAATATTCTCTTTCCTTTATTTTTAAGTATAAAAAATGATGAAAATATCACACCCCGTGAATAATTATAAAATAATATTTTTGTCATATTGAATCGTAAAACAAAATATCATTTACTGCAGTATGTTATGCCAGGTTGTGTTTTTATGTTTTTTTTTTGAGGGATGGAAATGTGAATATTATATTTTATCTGGGTTATTAAACACTGTAAAGTAGGGCAATATAGCCTTTTGAGCCTATTTCACTTTTTACTAGTTGTATGACCTTGGCTAAGTTACCTAAACACTTGGATATTCCATTTACTCATCTGAACATGGTAATAATAGTAGTATCTACTTCATTAGAAGGATATTTGTATTAAATGTAATTTAATACATATAAAATGCCTAATCGATTATCAGACACAGAATCAGCCATCAGTACATGTTAGCTATTGTTATTTGTGCTGTTACTATTATTAACTCTGCTTGGGGAAGTCAGAGATTTGCAGAGGAGGTGATACTTGGAGAAGGAAGATAAGTTTGTCAAGTGAGCAAGGTCATAGGAAGAACAGTACAGAGACTAACTCTGTGTTTGTTTGTATCTGCATGCATGTGCACACACATCTTGGGCAAAACAAGGATCCCATTTTCTCTGGAGGCAATACATTAATGACTTAATAACGTCTTCTTTACTGGTCAATAGCTACAAGACTTTGAAGTTACACTCTGGCAAAATAAAAATATAAGTACTTCCTTTCCTCTTTTTCTTTTTTTCTCCATTTTAGGAATTGAGAATTGAGGAAAATTTATCTTGCTGTTCCACAACTCATGTCTACTGCTACCACAAAGCATGAACCTGGGCATTTGTCTATACCTTCCAATTGGTAACCTTACTCTACTTTGCCTAAAGAAACAGTTTTTGATGTTTTCTCCTTTTAAAAATTCCTATTTTAACCTTTTTAGGGTCCCAGGTATCAACTAATTCATCAGACATAATTGTCCTTGAAAATGAGCCAATGGAGAAAGTTAAAGATGAATCCTTGGTAATGTATATTTTAATTTAGTCTCCTAGAGACTAATTTAATAAGTAAACAGTATTTTTGTTTTATAATAGTAATGATTATCATCATCATATTTATTAACCTGGAAGTCTTGTCTCTAGGTTACTGGTATTCCTATACCTTTTCAATATAGCCCAAAATGCCTATACAAATGCCTAACTACACCTTGAGATCATCACAACTGTTTCTTAAAGACTTTCAAAAAATTTACCCATTTCTCTCAATGGATACCCTATTTTGATCCCCTTTTTGCTGATTACTGTTGATAGCATCTATCACATTAACAATGATTTTAAAAATAACAACCTACTTCAATGTTAGAAAAGCTAAAGTAGAAAAAATGCTCTCATATTCTGGGAGTAAGACTATAAACTGTCATTCATTTCCTGGAGGGCAAATTAGCTATTATATTCATATAATAACCTTTAAAAATTATCTATTCATATAATTCAGTCAAAGCTTCATGTATAAGGATGTTATTCTAGTATTATCCCTAACAACAAAAATATAAGATATCTTAAAATACAGTAAGGTAAGATCAATTATAGCATGTCTCTATAATGGAACATTATTCTGCCTTAATGCAAAATTTGGGGGAAAAACAAAAATTCAAACCCTTTGACCCAGTATATCTTAAAAAAGAAAAATCCAAAATGCAGCTAAAGACTTAAGCACTATTATATTCAGCTCACCCACACTTATACTACCAAAGGTGGAAATAATCCAGATGTATAATGATAGCAGAGTTGTTAAATATGTACAACATTATATAGTCATTTACAATTAGGTGTTTAAAGTTTTTAATGATATGAAAAGTGCTCCCGAAATAATGGGAAGATACAAAACTAGATGCAGAATGATATATGTAAGAAAGATTTATATACAAAGACTGCAGTATGATTTATAATATCAAAACATAAGAATTAAGTTAAAAATTCAAAAATATAAGAGATTAAATTGTGTTATATTCATAAATTGGTATATTAAGCATATTATTAAAATCATTAAAAATGATTTTAACAACATGACAGAATGTTTCTGTTGTGTGAAGATTAAAACAATAAGCTACAAAAGGAAATGAAATCAAGATCTCGGAGAGATCTGCACCTCCATGTTTATTTCAGCATTATTTGCCATAGCCTGATATGGAAACAGCCTAAGTGTTCATCAGCAAATGAATGGATAAAGAATATCTGATGTGTGTGTGTGTGTGTGTGTGTGTGTGTTTGTGTGTGTAGAAAGAGAGAGAGAAATCATTGATACACACACACACACACGCACACACACATGGAATATTAGTCAGCCATGAGAAAGAAGGAAATCCAGCCATTTGTGACAAATTGGAAGAAACTTGAGGGCATTATGCTAAGTGAAATAAGTCAGACAGAGAAAGAGTAATACTGTATGATATCACTTATTTGCGGAATCAGTAAAAGCTGAACTCACAGTAGAGTGGTGGTTACCAGGGGCTTGGGGTTGGGAGAAATGGGGAGATTATTGGTCAAAGGGTACAAACTTTCAGTTATAAGATTAACAAGTTCTGGAGACCTAATGTACAACACGGTGATTATAGATAATAATACTGTATTATATGCTTGAAAGTTGCTTTAAGAGTAGATCTTAAATATTCTCATCACGAAAAATAGAAATGGTAATTATATGACAAGAAGAAGGTGCTAGCTAATGCCATGGTGGTAATCATTTTGAAATATACAGTGTTTCAACTCAACGCATTGTACATCTTAAACTTACATAATATTTCATATGAATTATATCTTAATAAAGCTGGAAGAAAAGGACATAAAACATCAGGACATTAGGGAGAAAAGCAGGCTACATAATATTAAATGTATATAAACATATATGTGTATATGTACTTTATATTTAGCTTATATTTGGGTAGTGGGATTATAGAGTAGAAGTGCACATTATATTCATCATTATCGATATGATCCCTAAAAGAAACATTTTAAGTAAATATCTATTTTTAAAATCAGTTAACCAATCATCTATCATAGGATACTTCAGTTGCATCCAAATCCTGGCCACCATGAGTAATGAACATCAGTGTGAAAATATCTTTCATGATATGAATTTTCAAGTCTTTGGGGTAAATACCCAGTAGAGGGATTGCTGGATCATATGGTAGATCAATTCTTAGGGATATTTTTTAAATTAATTTATTTTTTATGATGGCATTCGTTAACAAAATCTGATAAGTTTCAGCTGTACATTTTAAAAGTAAGGCACATATAGATTTACATTGTGTGTTCACCTCCCATAGATAGACTTCTTTCTGTCACCACTTATTAGACCTCTTGAACCTCCATACTGTTTTCCATAGTGGCTGTATCAATTTGTAGTCCCACTAGCAGTGTATGAGGGTTTCTTTTTCTCTACACCCTCTCCAACATTTGTTATTACTTGTCCTGTTGATACCAGCTATTCTAACAGGTGTGAGATGGTATCTCATTGTGGTTTTGATTTGCAGTTCCCTAATAGCTAGTGGTGATGAGCATCTTTTCATATGTTTGTCGGCCACATCTATGCCTTCTTGGGAGAAGTGTCTGTTCAGGTCCTCTGCTCTTTTTTTCATTGAATTGTTTGTTTTTTGTTGTTGTTGTTGTTATTGAGTTGTATGAGTTCTTTGTATATTTGGATATTAGGCTCTTATTAGAGGCATTGCTTGCAAATATATTTTCCCATTCGGATGGTTATATATATATATATATATATATATATATATATATATATATATATATATATAGCATGTATATATATATAGATATATAGATATATAGATATAGATATAGCATGTATATATATGCTATATGTGTGTGTGTGTGTGCGTGCACGTGCACGCACACGCGCGCGCTTTGTTGTTAAATTGCACACCTGAAACTTACTGGATTTCGTTAACCAATGTCACAAAAAAATTGAAAATTAAAAATTAAAAAAAAAATCAGTTAACCAAATAGGAATACTCACTGATTTTACAGATTGTGGGGGGGGGGCGGATTATGAGGGAATACTATAAAAAACTGTATCTCAACTGTAACACAGAAGCCCCAGGCCTGGAACTTGCACCTGGGTTTGCATATTCTGGAAAAACCACCAGGAGAACCAGAGGGGTGAGAAATGCTGTTTATTACTCACAAGGCAGGGAAACTTCAGCCACAGTAGGTTGAAGTTACAGGAAGAAAAACTGCTGCTGACCAAGAGCAAGCAGAGTTTTTCATGCACACAAGCAGAGGGAGATGTAATCTCATTGTAGGAGAGGATGCCTTCTTAGACAGACAGGAGCAAGATATGCTGCTTGGTTACAGGAGCAGATAATGTCCATGGGAGCAGCAGAAAACATCCTTGGGAGCAGGCCCTGCTGAAAGCTTTTTGTGTACTGTCTTCCTTGGCTGCTGGCAGGTCAGCTATCAGTCTTCTGAGTATATGGAGGGGCTATGGTCTGAGTTAACCCTATACCAACAAATCAGATAACTTATATGAAAGGGCAAAATTTTTAGAAAGACACAATCTTCTGAAACTGACCAAGAAAAAATTAAAAATCTAAATAGACCTATAACAAGTAAATAGATCAAATTAATAATTGAAAACTTCTCAGAAAGAAGAGTCCAGGCCCAGATAGTTTCACTTGTGAATTCTATCAAACATTAAAGGAAGAATTAACATGACTTCATAAATTCTCTCCAAAAATATAAGAAGAAGAAATATTTTCTAACACATTCTATTAAGTCAGTAAGTATTACCGCGATTCCAACATCAGACAAAGACATCACATAAAAAGAAAACTGCAGATCTGTACTTTTAAAGAATATAGACCCCAAAAAAATCTCAAAAAATATACTAGCAAAGCTAACTGATCAATGTATAAAATAAATTATATATCATGGCCAAGTTGTATTTATTCTAGAAATGCAAACTTGGTTTAACACCTAAAAATCAATCTATGGAATACACTATATTAGCAAAATAAAAGAAAGTAATCAAATAATCATCTCAATAGAAGAAGGAAAAGTGTTTCACAAAATCCAACGTCTTTTCATGATTAAAAGAAAAATTCTCAGCAAATTAAGAATAAAAGGGAAATTCCTCAATGTGATAAAGAATAAAAGGGAAATTCCTCCATGTAAAACCCAGAGGTAACATCATACTTAATGGTAAAATGCTGAAATCTTTGCTTTTAACATCAAGAATAAGACAAAGATGTCTGCTCTCACCACTTTTATTCAGCATTGTACTGGAAGTTATAAGCAGGCCATTATACAAGAAAATTACAAAGAGGTATCTAGATTGGAAGGAAAAAATAAAACTATCTCTTTTTTTAGGTGACATTATCATGTATATAGAAAATCATAAGGTATCAACTAAAAGCCAATACAACTAGTAAACTAGTTCAATAAGTTTGCAAGGTTCAAAATTCAATGGTATTTCTATACAGTAGCAATGAATAAACTGAAATAGGAATAAAGAAAATTCAATTTAAAATAGAATTGAAAATAAGAAAATACTTAGGAATAAATTTCAAAACAATAAAAATTCATATTCTGAAAACTACAAAACATTATAGAAAGAAATTTTTAAAAATATATAAAGGGAAAGATGTTCTGCGTTTATGTATCAGAAGACTTAATATTGCTGGGATGAAAATATTCTCCCAATTGATGTATAGATTTAACGCAATCCCTAGCAAGGTCCTACCTCTTTTTCTTGGAAGAAATTAACAAATTGATTTTAAAATTTATATAAAAATTCAATGGACCCAGAATAGCCCAAAAACCTTGAAAGAGAAGAAAGTTGGAAGATTTATGCTTCCCAATTTCAAAACTTACTAACTTAGCATAAAATATAGGAGCGAATCTTTGTGACTTTGGTTTAGTCAATCATTTGAGATATGGCATCAAAAGTACAAGCAACAAAAAAAATAGTAAATAAAATTCTATGAAAATTAAAAACTTTGTGTTACAAATAATACCATCAAGAAAGTAAAAAGACAACCCCCAGAATGGGAGAAAATACTTGTAAATCACATTTCTGATAAGGGAATTTTATCTATAATATACAACAAATTGCTACAACTCAACAATAAAAACACAAATAACCTAATTAAAAAATTGGAAAAGTACCTGATTAGACATTTGTCCAAATGCATATCCAAATAGCCAATAACCAAATGAAAAGATGCTTAACATCATTAGCCATCAGAAAAATAAACATGATTAATCACAATGAGATACCACTTCACATCCTCTAGATGCCTATAATTAAAGACACAACAAGTTTTGATGAGAATGTGGAGAAATTGGAACTTTCATACATCACTGGTGGTAATGTAAAATGGTGCAGCTATTTAGGAAAACAGTTTGGCAGTTCTTTAAAAGGTTAAATAGAATTACCATATAACCCAGGAATTCCATTTCTAAGAATATATTTAAAACAATTTAAAATGCATGTCCATTTTTGTACAGCAAAGGAAACCATCAACAAAACAAAAAGAAAACTGATTGGGAGAAGATATTCGGTAACGATACATCTGATAAGAGGTTAATATCCAAAATATATAAAGAACTCATACAACTCAACAACAACAAAAAAACAATCCAATTAAAAAAATGAGCAGAAGACCTGAACAGATACTTCACCAAAGAGGAAATACAGATGGCCACTAGACATATGAAAAGATGTTCAAGGTCACTCATCATCAGAGAAATGGAAATTAAAACCACGATGAGATATCGCCTCACACCTGTCAGAATGCTATCATCAATAAATCAAAGAACAACAAGTGCTGGTGAAGATGTGGAGAAAAGGGAACTCTCATACATTGTTGGTGGGATTGCAAATTGGTGGGACAGCCACTATGGAAAACAGTCTGGAGGTTTCTCAAAAAATTAAAAATGAATATATCTTTTGACCCAGCAATTGCTCTTCTGGATATTTATCCAAAGAAAACCAAAACAGTAATTTGTAAATATCTATGTGCTTCATGTTCATGGCAGCACAATTTACAATAGCCAAGATATAGAAGCAACCTAAATGCCCACCAACAGACAATTGGATAAAGAAGTTACAGTTCATATATACAATAGAATATTACTCAGCCATGAAAAAAAATGAAATCCTACCATTTGCAATGACATGGAGAAACCTAGAGGTTATTATACTGAGTGAAATAAGTCAGACAGAGAAAGATAAATACCATATGATTTCACTTATATGTGGAATCTAAGGAACACAAAAACAAACTAATGGAAAAGTGTCTCACAAATATAGAGGACAATTCGGTGATGGACAGAGGGGATGGGAAGTTGTGGGGCTGGGAGAATGGGGTGAAGGGTTGAAGAAGTACAAATTAGTAGTTCAGAGATGGTCACGGGGATGGGGCGCATGGCATAGGGAATGCAGTTAGCATTAATGTATTGGCTAGGTGGAAAACCAGAAGAGAGAAGGAGCAATTAGAGGGATCATTTTATAAACTATATAAATGTCTAACCAATATACTGTATACTTGAAACTAATAAATATAAAATAAAATAAAATGCATGTCCACAGAAAAAAATTATGTAGGAATGTTTATAGCAACACTATTCATAATAGCCAAAAATTAGAAACAATTCAAATGTCCATCAACTGATGAATGGGTAAATAAAATATGGTATACAATGGACTCTTATAACGCAATTAAAAAGAATGAAGTAATCATACATGCTACGATATAGATGAATGTAGTGAACATTCTGCTTGTGAAAGAAGCCAGTCATAAGAAATCACGTATTAAATGATTCCATTTATATGAAATGTCCAGAATAGGCAAATCCATAGGGACAGAAAGCAGGTTAACGATTTCAGAAGATTAGATAGTGGTAATTGTTGTGCAACTCTACATATACTATAAAGTACTGAATTATACACTTTACGTCAGTGAATTGTATGGTGTATAAATTATATCTCAATGAAATTATATAAGAATCAGTTAAATCAGTTATTTGACAACCTAATAGAAAATTAGTTGATGGATTTTTTTTCTTTTCAACCATATGTTTATATATCAAAATCATAGTTCTAGTTTATACACCAAATGCATCATTCTTTTTTTTAATTAAGTTTATTGGAGTAACATTGGTTAATACAATTATATAATTTTCAAGTGTACATTATCATTTCACATCTGTATATTCTCTTGTATTTACCACCCAAAAAACAGTTTCTTTCATTTTACCATATAGTTGATCCCTTTGCCCACTTCGCCTCCCCTACCCCTATATTTGACCACCCTTTAACCTGTCCACCTCCCCCTCCTCCCCACCCCTACTTTGTGGTAACCACTAGTCTACAGTCCATGTTCATGAGTCTCCGTTTGTCCTGTTCATTTGTTGCTTTTAGGTTTATATCCCACATATAAGTGATATCATGTGATTTTCAACTTTTTCTGTCTTGCTTATTTCACTTAGCATACGTCATTCTTAAAGTTAGTTCTTTTAGATATACCAAGCAGACTGGGCAACTGCTGATCTCATTCAATCCACAGTTCTTCTAATTTAAATCTCCATCACCAGGGTCCCCTTTCAGATCTTTTAGGTCTTAGATGTCATAAGACATATCTTGAAATGACACCTAGTGATCACAGTCTTTACCATGTCAGGCTTATCAAGTTCCCTTAATGACACACAATGATCTTTTGGGAGTTCTTTTTTCACAAGAGGAATGAATATTGTTAAAGTTGAGTGACCAAATCTTTATGCTCAGGGAAATGATTATAGTTAAGTAAAAGCAAACTTGTATTTGTGGTCTTTGTTGATATTATGATCATCTGATGTTAAAATGGAAACATGGACTCATATTTTTAAAAGATTAATTTAAGCCAATGTTTTCATCAATAAAATTAAAATCAGCTCTCCACAGCCAAACCCAATTCTATGTGCAAGCAGGTGTCTCAATTGTACAAAAAACTATGATCAGAATAATCGAGGATTCAGTAAGAGAAAAGCTTGTTCAATTTAGCTTAGTAAATTACATTATCTATAACAACAAACAGGCAGGAACTAATAATTCATCTGCAATTAAAAGAGCACTTTTTTAAAAATGAGTTATAGCCTAAAGACACACTTTACAGATAGAAAAATTGGCAGGCTTTTTATTGAGCACACTGACCTATACTCCTTAATAAACTGCTCCATTCTTTAAATAAACTTTAATAAAAGAGCTAAATGTTGGGCATATATTGTTACTCAGCATCCATCCATATATACATTTTCATAAGAAATTATTAATCCTTCAAATATTTTCAATTTTATATTTCAGATTCTCTTGAGGCTACCAAGGGACTATTTGAACATTGGTAAAATCAGAAATAAAGCATCTGAACACTTAATTTTGAAGTCAAGTATAGGATTATGCCATCAGGGTCATAAAATCGATTCCCACACATACATACATGCATGCACATGCGTGCGCACGCACGCGTGTGTACACACACACACACACAAGACAACCACAACCCAGATATACCTTAATTTAATTAACTCAATAAACACTAAGAATCAATAATATATATACTTAGCAGGCATAAGGATACAGAATTGTGAGGAAGATAGACATGATCCTTGTCTCTTGAAGCTAACATTGAGAATATTCCAGTTAGAGGGGATAAGATGTGCAAGAGCTAGATTAGGATGGCCTGATTCAGAAACTAAAGATAGATCAATGTCATTGGAGCAGAGAATGCGTATGTAAGAGTGGTAGGATAGAAAGTTGTAGAAGTAAGCAGAAGCCTGAAACTTCAGGGGATCATAGGCCTTGGTAAGAAATTTGGATTTTATCCAAGTACAGTGGGAAGCAAGGAAGTGACATGATCTGACTTATAGTTTTGGAAAAGATCACTCTAGCAGCTGTTCTAAGAATGGATTAAAATCAGAAGCAGGATCAGTAGGGTAGCATTCTCAAAAACTGGTATCATTTTTTAAACATGGTTGACATGATAGAAATTAAGACAAGGATAGAAAGATGTTGTGGAAGCAGTGTGAAAGAATAGTCTAAAATATACAAAAATTGTAGAAATACATACTACAGTAAAGGTGGTCAAAAAGTGGTACTTTTGTACTTACTTGATTTCCCAGAAACCACAGACTTACTTTGCCTTGCTTTTAAATCCTGGCTACTTCTCTGATGGGAGAGAGGGGATGATAGAATCAGGGAGACCAGTTTGGTCTCAGCTATAGTGGTGCATATGAGAGATGATAGTAGCCCCAACTAGAGTGATAACAGTGAAGAAAGAGAAAACATTATTTATCAAAAATATATCTAGAGTTCGGAAAGACATCGTGAAGTGAGAGAAATCCCCACATCGCTCCCCTTAAGACAACAATGAACTGAACATCTAAAACTCAACAAAAAGCACCCAAATTGCACACAGGCACGTCTGAGTGTGGTATCTGCACATAAGAGCTACCACAGGTTAGAAACCCACGTGTCAGATGGTGGACTGGAAGAAATAAAAAATCTGCCTTTGGCAGCTGCCAGAGCTCCCTATAGGAGGAAAAGGAGGAGAGAAGGTGCGTTGAGTTCCCTGAAAAGCCATGCCTGTGAGTGCTGTGACCTCCACGCAGCAGGTGGCAGGGCCCAATCATCAGGGCAGAAAGCAGAGAAGCAGAACAGCAGAGAAACAAGTTGATTTTTACCAGCCACGGTTGCAAACCGAGGTTGAGCCGCAGCCCTCAACCCCCAACATAGAGGGCCCTTCCAACAATATCTTCTGAGACCGAACACCATGGAACCCAAGGGAATCTGAGCAAACACTACTGAAACTATTGCTAACAATGACAAGGACTCAGACTGAGGGTAGGGAGAGTGATTAACTATCTACAAGAAAATAAAAAGGCATTATGAAGGCTTTATATAAAGCAGGAATCTAAGAGGCTGAGACACCACCTACTGGAAACCAAAAGAAAAGGGCCATCTTTGCAACAGACTAAAGAGAGACCTTTATATTATAAATCTTCTTTCTGGAAAAACAGCAAAATACACTTCCATTAAAGCCCAGGTGGAGAAATAGTCCAGTAAACACTATAAACAACCAAGGTGGCAAGTCATCTCAGAAAGAAAGAGAAAAATCTCCAGAAAATAAGCTTACAGACATAGAAATATGAGACTTAAATGACAGAGAATTCAGGATGGTACTTCTGAAAAACTTAGTGAGTTCCAAAACGAGTCATATCACAATTTCAGGAATTGAAAAACACCTGTATGAGAAGAGCAAGGAGATTGAAACCCTCAAAAATAACAGAATAGATTGTCTAGAGATTAAAAAAAAAATACGCTGCAAGAGTTGAAAAATAAAATTGCAAACTTGGGAAATAGACTTGACCAAATGGAGGAAAAGATCAATGATATTAAAGACAGACATCTAGAAGTAAATCCGAAGGAAGAAGAGAAAAACCAAAGAATGAAAAACAATGAAAGAGAAATACAAGAACTAGCTGATACCATCAGGAGAGGAAACATAAGAATAAAAGGCATTATCAAAGGGGAGGAAAACGGGTAGGGACTAGAAAGCATATTCAGAGAAATAGTTGACAAGAATTTCCCAAATCTAAGGAATGGGCTGGAGCTTAGAATTAAAGAAGTCAACAAAACACCCAATTATGTCAATCCAAAAAGCCTTCATCAAGACACATTGTATTAGAATTATCAAAAATCAACAACAAAGACAGAATGCTCAGGGCAGCCAGGGAGAAGAAGACAGTAACCTATAAAGGAAAACCCATTAGATGGTAACGGACTTCTCAGCACAGACATTATAAGCCAGAAAGGAATGGAATAAAATATTCAAAATATTAAGTGAAAGGAACTACCAGCCTAGAATAATGTATCCAGCTAAGTCCTCCTTTAGTTATGAAGGAGAAATTAAGACCTTTCCAGACATATAAAAATTGAGGGAATTCTCCACTACGAGGCCTGAACTACAGGAAATACTGTAAAAGGTCAGCTCACCTAAAACAAAATTACCAAAAACAAAACAAAACTAAACAAAACAAAACAAAACATAAGTAGTAATAAGGTGATTATCAGAAAAATAGAAGCAGAGGAGTGCAACCATTACTAAGAACAAGGCATTATAGGCTTAAAGAATAAGAAGAGAATTGCTATAGCAAGTTACTAATGAATATTCAGTATACATAAGGACAATTTGAGAAAACAATGACTGAAAAGGGGAAGATTCAAAGATCCAAATTCACAAATAGGAATGGAGAGGAGGCTCTAGAAAAAATATAGATGATAGATAGATAGATAGATAGATAGATAGATAGATAGATAGATAGATGATAGATAGATGATAGATAGATATAACTGTCTTTTACATATTCATAATTGTATCCACACACTAAAGATTCAGAACTTAAGTATATAACATAAAACAAGAAGAACCAGAGGGAAAACCCATGGAAGCCAAATGAAATAAAGAAAATAAAAACACAAGGACAAGGAAGCAATGGAAACACTGAGCTATCAGAAAGCAAAAGATAAGATGGATATAAGACCTCATATTTCAATAATCATCATAAATGTAAATGAACTGAACTCACCAATAATAAAGGCACAAAGTTCCAGATTCAATTAAAAAACAAAACCCAACCATAAGCTGCCCTCAGGAGACACATCTCAGCTCCAAAGACAAATATAGACTCAAAATGAAAGGGTCAAAAATGATATTACAAATAAATGGCATTCAGAGAAAAGTGAGAGTACTGGTACTAATATCAGATGAAATAGACTTCAAAATAAAAAAGGTAAAGAAAGATACTGAGGGACTTCATAATGATAAAGGGAATCATGCACCAAGACATAACACATTAATACCTATACTCCCAGTCATGGAGCAATGAAATATGTAAAGCAATCACTAACAGAACTAAAGGGAGAAACAGAACAAAACACTATTGTGTAGGGGATCTAAATACCCTCACTGTTGGATATGGACAGAACATCCAAACAAAATCAATAAGGAAGTAATAACATCCTTACATTACACATTAGACCAACAGGACATAATTGACATTTACAGAGCCTTCCATCCCCAAACAGCTGCTTATACATTCTTCTCTAGTGTACATGGAACATTCTCAAGAATCGACCACATACTGAGACACAGATATAGCCTCAACAAATATAAGAAGGTTGAAATCATAGCAACCATATTCTCTGATCATAGTGCTTTGAAACTAGAGATCAACTGTAAAAAGACGGGGAAAAAGCACAGATACATGATTAAACAACATGCTATTGAAGAATAACTGGGTCAGAGAGGAAATAAAAACAGAGATCAAGAGATACATAGAAACAAATGATAATGATAGTACAAAATATCAAAACTTTTGGGACATGGCAAAAGTGGTCATAAGAGGAAAGTTTATATTATTACAGGCCTATCTCCAAAAACAAGAATGAGCTCAAATAAACAACCTAACGCTTCATCTTAAAAAAAACTAGAAAAGGAAGAACAAATGAAGCCTAAGGTCAGCAGAGGGAAAGAAATAATCAAAATTAGAGCAGAAATAAATGAAATTGAAAACAACAACAAAAAAAAAGCAATAGAAAAAAATAAATGCAACAAAGAACTGCATTTATTTGCAAAGGTTAATAAAATTGACAACCCCCTGGCTTGACTTACTAAAGAACAGAGAAAGGACACAAACAAAATCAGGGATGAAAGAGGGGAAATTACAACAGACACGGCAGAAATACAAAGGATCATACAAGAATACTATGAAAAAGTATAAAACACCAAATTTAATAACCTAGAAGAAATGGACAAGTACTTAGAAAAATACAACCTTCCTAGACTGAATCAAGAAGATCTTGAAAATCTAAATAGACTGATCGGCATTATGGCAATTGAAACAACTATCAAAAACCTACCAAAAAGTAAAAGTCTATGACCAAATGGCTTCACTAGTGAATTCTACCAAACATTCAAAGAAGATTTAATACCCATTTTCTTCAAATTCTTCCAAAAATTGAAGAGGAGGCAATACTTCCTAACTCATTGTATCAGGCCAGTATTACTCTGATACCAAAACCTGGTAAAGATAACACAAAAACAGAAAACTACAGACCAATATCTCTCATGAACACAGATGAAAAAATCCTAAATAAGATACTAGCAAACTGAATACAGCAACATATTAAAAAGATTATACACCACAATCAAGTGGGCTTCATCCCAGAGGTACAGTGATGGTTCAATATATGCAAATCGATTAATGTAATATACCACATAAACAAGTTAAATATAAGAATCATATAATGATATCAATAGATATAGAAAAAGCCTTTGACAAGATACAGCATCCATTTATGATGAAATCACTTAACAAAATCAGAATAGAATGAAAGTAGTTTAACCTAATAAAGTCCAGGTATGATAAACCCTCAGCCAACATTATACTTAATGGTGAAAAACTAAAAACCTTCCCTCTAAGATCAGGAACAAAGCAAGGATCTCCACTATCTCTACTGTTATTCAATATAACACTGGAGGTCCTAGCGAGTGCAATCGGGCAAGAGAAAGATATAAAAGGCATCCAAATAGGAAACAAAGAAGTCAAACTGTTCACTATTTACAGATGACATGATTCTCTATATACAAAACTTTAAAGACTCCACAAGTACACTATTAGAAACAATAAACAAATTCAATAGTTTCTGGATAGAAAATCAACGTTCAATAATCCATAGTATTCCTATACTCTTATAATGAAATGTCAGAAAAAGAAGTGGAAAAAATAATTCCTTTTGCAATTGCAACAAAAATTAAAAAATCTAGGAATAAATCTAATGAAACGTGAAGGACCTATATAATGAAAACTACAAGACCCTATTAAAAGAAATTGAAGAATATACAAAGAAATGGAAAGATATTCCTTAATCTTGGATTGGAAGAATCAACATAGTTAAAATGACCATATTATCTAAAGCATTATACAGATTTAATGCAATCCCCTTCAAAATCCCATTGGCATTTTTTAAAGAAATAGTACAAAAAAATCATCAGATTTGTATGGAAGCACGAAAGACCCCAAAGTGTCAAAGCCATCCTGAGGAAAAAGAACAAAGCTAGAGGCATCACTTCAAGAAATGTTGCTGGGAAAACTGGAAAGCCACCTGCAAAAGAAAGAAACTGGACTGTTTTCTATCACCAGACACCAAATTTAACTCAAAATGGATAAAAGACTTGAATATAAGACCTGAAACAATAAATTGCATAGAAGAAAACATAGGAACTAAACTCAAGGACCTTGGACTTAAAGAGGATTTTATGAATTTCACCTCAAAAGCAAGGGAAGTAAAAGAAAAAATAAGTGGATGGGACTACATGAAACTAAAAAGCTTCTGCTCAACAAAAGAAATCATCAACAAGATAGAGACAACCATCTGAATGGGAAAATATATTTGCAGGGAATGCCTCCGATAAGGGCCTAATATCCAAATATGCAATGAACTCATACAATTCAATAACAAGAACAACAACAAAAAACCCACAAATGATCAAATGAAAAAAAGGGCAGAGGACCTGAACAGACACTTGTCTCTAGAGGATATACAAACGGCTAACAAATATTTAATAACATGTTCTACATCACTAGCTATTAGGGAAATGCAAATCAAAACCACAATGAGATCCCACCTCACACCTGTTAGAATAGCTATAATGAACAGTATAAGTAATAACCAATATTAGATGGTATGTCGAGAAAAAGGAACCCTCATACACTGCTGGTAGGACTGCAAATTGGTACAGCCACTAAGGAAAACAGTATGGAGGTTCCTAAAAAATAAATAAATAAATAAATAAAACTAAGCATTGATCTACCACATGACCCAGCAATCTCTCTACTGGATATTTACCTCAAAGACTTGAAAACCCATATCTGAAAAGATATTTGCACACCGATGTTCATAGCAGCATTATTCACAGTGGCCAGGACCGGGAAGCTACTGAAGTGTTCTACGAGAGATGACTGTTTAAAGAGGCTGTGGTACATACATACAATGGAATATTACTCAGCCTTAAGAAGAGATGAAATGCTGGCATTTGCAACAACATGGATGGACCTCAAGATAATCATTCTAAGCAAAATAAGCCAGACAGAAAAAGTTGAAACTTATTGGATTTCGTTAACCAATGTCACCATAAAAAAAAGCATATCTAAGATGTAACAGATATCTTACATAAGTGATAACATCCCTTTGTACAAGTTCACATCCTCTCTCTCATCTGACTTCTTCCAAATAAATTATCTCATGAGACCTACCATTGTTTCCTTGCCTTATTGTTTTTTTCTTCTTCTGCAGTGACCATATTTTTCTTGCAAAAATACAGATGAATTTCTCATGGGAAACGGGGTTGTCAATGAACTTGACTTGTCTATCTGTCTTCTTTGAGGAACTCTGGAAGATATGAATCTATTTTTGTGACTCAATTGTACATGTTCCTTTGGATACTATAAGAGACGTGAATAAGAATTTTGTCAAGTTTCCTACATACTTGAGTTTGAACACTGCAGAGGGGAAGTTATAAGCTATAGTTCAAATCTCTAGGAAGTGTTACAGTTCACTTCGAGCCATGTTATTGTTAATGCCTTAAATAATAATACCAAACACTTTGGATAGCAATTCAGAGTTTAAAGCAAAGCATTTAATGCTTATTTATTGAAAAAACAGAAAGAGGAGTATGATTTTATTTAATGTCACATAGACTGTTTTGGATTGAAAGAGTAAAATCTATCAGTCAATCTAGTAAGGAAAAATACACACACACACACACACACACACACTGAGCACTACTGCGTGTCATATACCACACTATATGCTTCACAGTATAACTGTATTACAGTACAACTGTACAACTTGTAGCCAGATTGACTCAGTTATGAGTCCTGTCTGTATCATTTGCTAGCTGTAGGCTTTGGGCAAGTTACTTAATCTTTTTGTATCTGTTTTTTCATCTGTAAGTGAGATAATTCTCATGTAGATACTATTATATACAGTACTCCATAAATATAAAAAACTTAGAAACATACCTGGCATGTGCATGTATATGTAGTATGTTCATATACAGATATTTCCATAAGATGTTTTCGGAAGTAAGAATGTTGGGTCTAAAGCTAAATGGATTTTAATTTTTGAAAGATACTACCAAATTTTCTCCAATAAATGTTAATACCAATTTACATTCCCATCAATAGCATTTGAGAGTATGTTTATTTATGTCATGCTCTCAACCAAAATTGATATGTTTTAATTTGCATTTTCAATTATGAGTGAGATAAGCACCTTTTTACATATTTATTGAGTACTTATATATCTATTTTTTCTGTTAATAGCTCTGTTCCTATCTTTTATCCTATTTTCCATTCATGCATTTAGTTTTTCGATTTGTAATGAAATTATCCCTATATCTATTATTATGTATATTGTAAATATTATTACCAGTAAAAAGTTTTAAAGTCAAGAACTATTCCCAAGTGTTCTGAAAGTAAAAAATATTAACTTCCAAGTAGGATGAATGTTTATTCTAAAAATGAAAGCACTAAAACCCAGGTGTCTGAGGCATTCTTCTGAAAAAGAAAAACAACAACAACAACAACAACATAGGAGGTCCCTTTTTGTCAAAAAAAAAGAAAAAAATACAGTTTATGGAAATTGTCATCTTCAATATCACTGACTATTTACACAGTGTTTTGGCAATCATTAAGCCAAGAGAATCTGCAGAGAAGGGATACACATTCAATACATCAGTGCCTGCCAGGGAGCTGAGCCACTTAGAGTATACTCAAGTTGAGGACTTCTTTTGTTCCTCTCATTCTTTTGCCATGAATAGACAGTAAGGTACTTGTTTGGTAGATTATTCCAGCAAGAAAGGTTCCACATTTCTTATTTACAGTAAATGACTAGCACCTGGAATCAATCTGTTAGACAACACTGCTGTGAATGCAATAAACTGAATGGTAATTCAGCCCTATCCTGGCCCTTCATCCTTCAAATGGCTTAGCCATTCCTCACCTAGTTTCAAAAGCATGGATTTGAACTAGCTTATTCCTCGAGATTGTCCCCCAAAAGACCCTGGGAAGTCTGAGTCAGTTCCAATCCCAGAACTAAAATGGAGTGTGTTGAGTTTACTCTGAGATAGGCCTAAATGGCTGGGATAATGGCCCCCAGCCAGTGATGTGCTGGTAAATGTTCAACAACCAGCACTCCAAAGGGAAGGGAGGCTCTGGTTGACAGCCTTTCCTATGGGTAAATACTTTCACCATGTCCAATTTCGATCTACCAATGCGATGTCATTCAACATAGTACTGAGAAGAAATGTACACAATGAACTCTTACTAGCCAGAGTAAGTTAGTTCCAGTGCACTATTACACTTACTCTGTTTTATAAGCATTGTGTGTTTTGGGGTACACCAGGAGCAAACTGTCCTTTTGAACCAATGTATATTCAGACTGGGATGACTTCTGCCAAGCAGGCTAAGCAAATGCCCTAGATGACAGGTCACGATGTTGAATATCTAAAGCTCAAGTTACCGTTGCTCCCTTAAACTAGAAAAATATAAAACATAGTTTTCGAATAGATTATAACATCCCACCCTTACTATTTAAAATTAAAATATCATCAATAGTTTTTTGTAGGCCATAGATAAATACAAACAACATTGCAATAAAAAAGCAATTTGTAGACACTACAAAGACAAAATATTTTTTAAAAGATTGTGAGTCTTGATCAAACTGAAAGTTGTGACAAATAATATGGTGATTAGTATTTGACTTAGAAGGCCAAGAAAACAGTGAAAAACTATAGGTGGAAACAGAATACAAAATTCTAAGATCTTATTTCCTTAAGAGATGTATAAAACTGTTCAAAAATTTATGTTCTCATCTCAAAAAGAGATATCTGCATAATTTTCAACGATATTTTTGTCCATCTGCTGACTAAATAGACACGGCACATTTTTGTGAGTGAGTTTGGACTCTGAGATACCTCCAAGAAACCCCACTCAGCTAAACTGAGGACAGTACTGAGGTCAGAATTGCAGTTAGATCCCATGTAGGCCAGTGAGACTTTCTCTGTAGTATAACAATGGACCAAAAGCCTCACCTTGACTATATTGTCCACTAGAGACATTACATTGGTCGTCAAGGAAGTAAGGTGGTAAAAATCCCAAATGCAACCTATCTGCTAGTGAAGAAAGTCAGAGCTACCTTATACTGCTGGTGGCTTAGCATCATCTCTATATACAAAAAAACACATATATTAATGACCTTAAGTGAGAGAAATTGTATTAGTTTTTACAGCTTTGAAAGAAGACAGGAAAAGTTGGCAAGGTTTGCTACATGACTGACAGTCTTTTGACAACCACATTCTGGGCAACTACTCTAGAGATGAGGCAAAGCTGGAGCAAACATCTTTCTCCTTGTTCACACATTAAATCAGGATATATTCACAGTAATCTCTGCTGTTCTGTAAAAATATTACACCGACACGAGGAGGGAGAAGAAAGTCAATACACCTGCCATAAGAGAAGCATCAAAGACACATACTCAATATTACAATTAGAGAGATGTGAATATTAAGAAGTCGCTTGCTTATATTGCCAAGTGCTATTAGAGGAATTGCTTTAAAATCTGTTTCTTTTCTAAGGAACTGAGGTTCAAATAAGCATATGTAATTGTAATCAAGTCTTCTGGCATGAGTACCTCTCTATGGAGCTTGAAATATTCTAAATGATATGATTTCATTAGGTAAAACTGCTTAATGTTTGGTTCTAGGCCAGAGGGTCTTTATAATACAAGAACTAAGGCATGACTAACTTAAGTGATTTCCTAAATATGTTACTATGATAAGTCAAATAAAAAATAATATAACCAAATCCAAATTCATAAATCACACTTCATCCATTGACAATATATGGCAAAGCTGCTGAGTACTGTTCATAGCCCATCTTACTAATAAGTCATATATCTCTTCTTTTTTTCTCTGTTTTCTTCCTTCCTGTATTTCTTCATTTGGGGAATGAAAATAAATTATCACTCTCTCTCTTGATTGGCCAATATCCACTCCAAATGAGAACCAGCATCTCATAATTTATATTTGCTTATTAAAATGGAACCATAAAGTCAACCCAGCCAGAATCTGTTGAGGAGCTTGTTGTTTGACCATCATTAGCTATTTTCAAAGGTTTGATGAAATACAAATAGATTATTCCATATTAAGGTTTGGTAAGCACAGTCCAATAGCCAAGCATGGGTACTAAACTGATGAACAAAAAATAACTAGCTACCTATTACTGGCTGCCAAGTGGATATTTTTTCCCAAGTGGATCTTAACATCTCTTTTGCCATCTCTTTTGATGCACTTACCATTAGTCATTTTACATTCTTAAAACCTTTCATGGCTCCCCATTGTCTTTAGAATAAATTTTAATATCCTTAACATGGTCTACAAGGTCCCTAACAATACTTTTTTCCTACTTTCCAGCCTCACCACCAGCCAGACTTCCCTTTATTTCCTGTGCTTCAGCCATGCTGAGCTTCATAAGGTCCCTAGAACATGTCATGTTCTCTGTCATCTTCAGGATCCCATAAGTGCTGTCTCCTCTAACTAGAATAATAGTCTTTCTTCACCTAGCTAACTTTTCTCATCTTTCAAGTCTCACTTAAATATACAATTCCTCCAGAGTGTTTCCTCTGAGTTGCAGGTCTGACAAAGACCCCTCACTTTAACATTTCTATTGCACCCTGCACATCTCCATGATAACAGTTGGCACACACGTAAATATTTCTTCAGTGCATGTCTGTTTTATATTATCTCTATAGTATTTAACACAGTACTATACATACAGGAAATGATCAGTAAAAGCACACTTATTGGTAATAACTTGGGCATCCCAAGTCTTTAATAATCTTTCTTGAATAGTAACATAGATAACTGCTCCATGGTTTGTATATAATACCCAAAGCCAAAGTTAACTGAAATCCTATAATAAAATAGAATTTTAGTATTGTTCCTACTTTTAAATAGGTACAGTGAATGTGCTTTAGTCACTCTATTTTCACAGCATAAAACCTGATTTATTGATACTCTGGAGAAATTTGTAGCTTCTAGATCTGTACTGTTGCTATACATATAAGATCCTCATTAAAACAAGGCCCAGACTTGATGGCAGGTTTCTATCGTTAGGTGTAGTGTCAAAAATACCTCTAGGAAACAAATTACTGTTTTCTACATAAAGCATGAACTGGCAACAGTAATCCTTTTTGACTTTAAGTTAGCTCTGCAGATAATGATTTATGTTTCATTGCTTTTTATGCTATTCCCCATTTTTCTGTAGCTTTTAATTTTAATGAGAATGTTTATCATCTTGTCCCACTCTTTGCTCCCAGCCAGTTTCTGCTATAGGTCACCAAAAGTGTTTTGTTTACATTTTTTATCCTCTTTCTTACTGCTGATTTTTTAACATCAGTTTTTCTTCCCAGATGTTGTTCTAATGGACCTATGATTATAGCATTTCTATCAACATACACCTGAGCCTTGTCAACATTTAAAAAGAAAAAAAAAACATGCAAAATAACCTTACATCTCACACAGAGATGAATGGACAACCTAAAGACACTCTTATAAGCACTACTTTTTATGAGTCATGGAACTTTCTTCAATTCGAAGTTCATCGAAGAATACATGTGTTTCATTTTTGCCCAATTCATCAGGTATCTCGACTGTTTTAAATGAATACAACACACACACACACACACACACACACACACACACACACACACACTAAATCCATGGAATTCAAAAAAATATATTTATATCTGGGTTTAGGGGATTCTTCAAGGTAAAAACTAAAAATATAGAAGGTTTTTTATCACTAATTTTCCTATGTGGATCAGCTCATTCATTTAAACTGTCTCTACACACTGTAAAAATCATGCTTCCAGGTCCTATGGAGGACACAAACTTAAAGGCATGGTCCCTTCCCTTGAAGTCATTTCAACAAGAATGTGCAATATCTTTTCACCCCACTCCACCCCATTTATATCATCATCTTCAAAAATAATTTATTCAATTTTCTTCACTAAAGCATCTACAAATTAACTCTGGATATTTCTATTTTTACTTTCTGTTCCCTCATCCTTTGTAAATGAATACATTTTCTTCTGTATTTATGAAATGTCTTTCACATGTGTATTCTATCAACATCATTTAAGAATTCTCAGGAAAGACCATTGGGCCCCAACTACCATGGTACCTACAGTCTCTATCATTAGAGAAATTGTTTTAGGTTAAAGCATTGTTCCAAGACACCTCTTAAAATTCAATTGTTACTTGGAAGTTATAGAATATTTTGAACCATGGGTCACTATAAATATGCATATAGAGTGGTTTGTTGAATATGGGAACAAGAAATTATATCTTTGAAGGAGAAAGATCAAAGGAACAATGACTACTAAATAGTGCAAGTCTAGGCAAGGTGTTTGAGTGGAGTCTGTGACCCGACCAGAACTAAATCAAAGGAACCAAGTACAGGAATTTGAAATAGCCAGGCAGAGGGAAAAAGAACACCACAAACAAACATCATGTCCTTCAAAATTCTGTTAAAAAGCAACTCTGGATTTCAACATCCTACTTTCACAGTAAAACTCATCTTTTATTCCAAACCCCAAAGCCTGAAATGGCAATGAATATAGAGGTGGCAGCAACTAGTCAGTCCCCTTTGTATCCATACCAGTTGTTGAGAATAGTTTGCAAGACAGAATGTTCCACATCATTTACCTAAATAATTACTATGAGTAATGGTAAAAATGCAAACTCCATTCATCTCTCATTTGATGTTTAACAAGAACTTAAAACTCAGGCTATGCAAAACAGAACTAAAAATCTTCCCCCAAAGATCTCGTGCGCCTTTCATGATTGGTACCTCCTAGAAGCACCAATTATTTTGTTATTGGGGTTTCCATTCTACTGAACTCCAGAGCTAGAACCCTCAAAGTCACCCCAAACACCTATTCTTCATGACACATATCCAAATCAGTCATTAACATCTCTCCTATCTGGTCTCTCTTCTCTGTCCCATGCCCATTCTCTTACTTCAGAGAACAATATTTTTCTCAATTGAGTTCTTATTAAAGACTCAGAAATGGTGTGCCTTCCTTTAATCTTCATGTTGCCTGCAGATTTATTTTTGGGAAAAAAAATACATTTTACCATATCCCTCTTCATCATAAAGCTCTCCACTGGCTTCCTGTTAATTCCATCATGAAATCCAAAATCATACATGCAATTGGAAGGCTTTCTGTAGACTTAGGTCAACCCCCTCTTCAACTTCAGCTTCAACCTCTCCGTTCACCCACTTGTGGCTTTAGCTATTTTAAACATCTTACTGTTTTTAAATACCAGCCTGTTTTCCGACTGTCATTACTGCACATGCTAGTCCCTCATCCTACAGTGCCTCTCCCATTCTGAAATGCTCCTCCTTTAGAGCCACGAAATAGTATCAATCTAAACTCTTCTTTCATAGATACCCTCTGGAAGAGCCTGGGTACAAGAGGAGTGAACCATAACAAGACTGTGCAGACAAGCCTACCCAGGTGTACTCAGGTGCGTAACAGCCTAACCAAACGATTAAAAGCCAGATAATGGAGGAATAAATGTTTTGGTCCCTGACTCTTGTTTTAATTATTTATATTCATGATACCAAATATTGAAGCTCCCTGCCTGCATCCCTCAATTTGGTCCTCTGACTATTAATCTCAGCTCCTATCTTTATTACATCCTCACTAGTCTCTGTACTACTTGGTCACAACCTCGAAATCAGAGATTCTAAGCCTGATGTCTGTGAACTTTGATGGAAAAAACATTGTACAATTCTTTTCACTTACTTCCGATGGAAATTTAGCATTTCTTTCATTATGAATCTAGGTGACAAACCACAGTAATCTTAGCTGAACCTGTAACTTTGTCATCTATAAATCACAGATAATTTCATATCACATTATAATTGTGGCAGATGTCTCAAAATGTTATTTACACTCATCCACTACTTCATATTATGGTAGCATAAGACTCACTGTTAGATCTCATTAATGTGTAAATAAAAGACATATAAATTACTATATAAAATTTGTTTTTAAAACATTTTGATAACAGTATTTCAATGTAATTGTTTTCCTTTGTGATTCTATGTATTTTATTTGATGAATGTATAAACAAGTTTTTGAGAATAGACCCATGGGCTTCACAAGAACACCAAGGGGCCTAAGCACCGAAAAGTTTAATACCTCCTCTAGAGCAATGTTTTGCAAATGTCACGTTGTAACACAGCTGAGATTCTTGGGACCCCACTCCAGAGATACCGATTAGTTTACTAGACAAGTATTCTCATTTTGAACCAGCATTCTCAGGTGATTTTTATGTAGGAGGTCCTTGGACATTACTTTGATAGATTAGACACCGATTAAGAATGTAGTACCTGGGTCATATTCCTAGTTTGAGAAAGATACACCATTTTCACAATCTGATGATGAATGAAAAGTTGTTCCCTTTTGAGAATTACTCTCTATTCTTTATGACTTGAATATTCTGACAGCTTCCTGGATTGTGACAGAGATTTAATTCTTAATAGTTTATTTAGAGAAAATGTTGACTATTTTCCTTATGCTATTCTTTGTATCTCCATGACTATTTTGTAACTATCCATTTGTACTACTTAATTCCTTTTCCCTTTTTCACTGACCCCCCAACCTCCTTCCTGTCTAATAGCCCTCAAAATATTTTCTGTATATATGAGTTTCTTTCTTTTTTTGTTATAGTTGTTGTTTATTTTGTTCTTTAGATTCAACATGTAGATGAAATCATGTGGTATTTGTCATTCTCTATCTGACTTACTTCATTCAGCACAATATCTTCTAGGTCCATCAAGGCAATATCATTTTCGTTCGGTTTTACGTTGTTGTTTGTTTTGTTCTTTAAAATTCAACATGTAGGTAATCATGGTATTTGTTCATTCTCTATCCTTTGGAACTCCTTTAATATCTTCCCTAGGAGTCCATCAGGCAAATATCATTTTCATCCCTTCATTTTAGTCTGTGTGTATCATTTGATCTGATTAGTCTCTTTTAGGCAACTTTATGTCAGAGGTTTGCAGTACTTTCTTGTCCATTCATCTACCTATCTTTTAGTTGGAACCTTAATTCTTTTTCATTTGAGGCCGCATTGATGAATCTTACCATTATTTATTCATGAATAAATAATAGAGATGGTAATAGTTATCTACCATTCTGCATACTTTTTGTTGTGTTTTTTTTTTTCTTTTTAAATGGATCCCTCAAACAAGTTCCATATTACTGGCAGTGTTGATGAATTCTTTGAAGCTTTTTATACAAGAACCATCTGTTAAGATTCAGCAATATTATATTACTTTCAAGTGTGCAACATAGTGATTAGACATTTATATACCTTATGAAGTAACCCATCTGGCACCATACATGGTATTACAATATTATTGACTATGTGAATTACAGCACAGGTAATATAGTCAATAATATTGTAATAACCATGTATAGTGTCAGGTAGGTACTATACTAACGTGGAGGAGCACTTTGTAAATTATAGAAATATCTAACCATTATGCTGTACACCTGAAATTAATATAAAATAATATTGAATGTCAACACTTATTGAAAATAAAAATTAAAAAAAAATAGTAATGGATATGTAAAGTTGATCCAACAATTATTTCTTGCTTGCATACTAAATGCTAGTCTCTATGCTAGGTTCTAGGGATGCAGAGATGAATAGGACATGGAAGCTCCATAAGAACAGATATTCTTGTCTGTTATATTAACTGCTATTTCCCTCTGGGCTTAGAACACTGCCTGGCAAAAATGAGTGTTCTACAAGTATTTGTGGAAAAAATGCAGGTGAGAAGGCAAGCATGAGCCCTATTTTAAAGACTATGCAAGAGGAGACAGATAAGAAACAAATCTTACAGCAAATTAAAATAAATACAAAAATAAATACGATAAAGTGTAGAAGCAGCTCAGAGGAGGGAGTAGGGTCAGTGGTAAAAAAGGCTTCATTAGGAAGCACCCATCTGAACTGAAATTTGAAGACTAGGGCAAATTTGTTTGTAATATTGGGGTGGGGAGTTCTGCTGAAGGGTCCTCCATGCAGAGGAATAGTATATGTGCAGATGCATAAAAGGGTCAAGCAGCACCTTATACTCAGAAAATTTCAAATTATTTGGTATAGCAGGAGCATAAAATGGGAATGGGGAGGTAGAAGGAAATAAAGCTGGAGGGGAAAAAGAAAACAAAGTTTGCAACTTTTAAGTGTGATTGGAAAGAATGAAATAGTCAGGTTTGTATGTTATTTTGGCAATAGGGATGCAAATAGAGGATGGTGCCATATCCAGAGACAGATAGATCAATTAGGAGGTTATCAAAATAGCTCACATAGTTTTTGTTCCCTGATTTCGCAAACAAGGAAGTTGAGGTTCAAATTTCTAGTTGATTTTCTCAAGGTTACTTTATTGCTTATTTACAGAACCCAGGTTTTCTGAGTTGAGGTTCAGTGCTCTTTCTAGCACTAGATTTTTCACAATAGATTATTTAAATCATTATATTTTATCCTCAAAGTCAAGATGAAAATGCTTTAAAATGTTTCTACAGGCCACTCGATGCTTGAATACTACCAATTCCTTTTTTAATTGTTATTTGGTCAAAGGAGATTAAGAAGCACAGAGATTGAGTGTCCCAGGGACCCAATGTTATAATATTATAAATATATTTATAGTCACTATTATAATTTCCAAAATCAACAATCCTACAGATGTTGAAAAACAGTAATTATGCTTTTTTGAAATTTCAACTAGATATTAAGAACAGTTAATATTTTCACCAACATTACTGAATAATCTTTTCTTTTGACCAATGTGGTTCACAGACACCATCTGAAACTTCTATAACAAGTCTCTGGATCACTTTTAGATACAATAGGGAGTCCAGATTTGCTTAATTGTCACAGCATATTTCAGAGGCTAGAGAACATTTAAAATATTATTTTCTCTCTACATAATACCAGGAATGTTCATGAAAGATTAAATGCTATTTTCCTCCAGCATTCACACTAGTGAAATATATAGTCACAATGCTTAAGAAGGAGACTTCCAAAATGGAATTGGCAATGTTTTCTTGTTTTGTTTTTTGTTTGTTTTGTGTTTACCTCTAGAAGCATATATGGATTCAGAAAAATATGGAGAAGAATTTGAGGGTCCAAGGAAATGCCTTGTGGTTACACTGTAATAATGGAATGGAATAAAATTTTCCTGGGTTAAATTCTTAGAAGTGCTATAATTTCTATGACATCCTGAGCAACTTTTAACTCTTCTGTGCTTTAATGTGCCAACTAAACTAGTTGAACTTAAAATGTTGGACTTCAAAGGGTTTTAGGGAATATGAAGGGATATCGGTATGTGGGTATGTGTGAGTGTGTCTGTCGAATTATCACTGTACATCACCTAGCCCTACATCATGTTCATAAAGATATTCAGTCAGTAGACTGCATTTGTAGCTACAATCAATTCTACATCACCTGGGAGGGAGAGTCTCAAGTTTCCCTTTGCAGGCAACTGATAAGACCTATGTTGGAGGAATTCAGAACAGGAAGATGTGTGCAAGCAACAGTTCAGAATGTGTTTGTATCTATGAAATAGGTGTCTTTATAAATTCCAAAACTAGGTATAACATTTTTTTATTATGAATAATTCTGTCCCACTACCTCAAATAATTCACACACGCACAATGAACATTTTAAAACATCATATAACATCTTCTAAGGTACAAAATATGTCAATATTGCTTCAGTTTATAAAAAAAAAACAAAGAACTAAAATAATTCCCATATCTCCTTTAAAAATAACTCAGTTTACACCCCATGACATATCATCTGGTCTCATTCTTAGCCAATATCAGAAATTCAGGCCTTGAAGGGAAAATAATTTCTTGAGTTTACCAGCAGCATAAATAAGATATACTCCCAGATTCTATTAAGTCATACATACAATTGCATTGCAGATAAGAAAAAATTTGCTTCATAATTTAAGGACAGTAATGCTTCTGTTTTGATATTATCATAAAGAAATTACTTTTGTTCACAGTGTTGTCTAACCTTCACACAGAAACTGATTAAAATGTTTTTCTACCTACAACAATGACAGCTGTAAATGAAAGTTGAAATAAAATATATGGCCTAACATTACTGTATAGGAGCGTTCCTGTTTAAAAACCATCATGACACAAAGAAAGAAACCTAGGAAAGCTCATTTCTTTTTCTGCAATCAATGCAATTGCCTTTTACACAAAGGATATTTCATCATTCATAACAACAAATTGTCACTTCCAGGGATAGCTTCAGTATAGCTTGGTGTGTATTTTATACAGCTTATTCACAAATATTATTTGTATTGAAATGACTTGTGACTTACACCTAGGACAAGTATAGAAACAATCCGATAGGCTATAATATATTATGTACGCATACAATGGGGGCACAATGGTTCGCTGCAGTGCTTGTTCCTTTTGTATTTTTATACCTTTTTGTTGGAGGTTGAGAGGGATGGGAAGATTTAGATGTTTAAGTCTCTCCTTCTTTGCTATTTAATGTTAGTTCAATACTAATACCATTTGTGTATTCCTGAACAACTGCAAAGTCAAAGGAAAGGAAGAAGATCAAACTATTTTAAGTCAAAAAGCAGAGAGAAAAGAAGATGGTTTCTATGTAGGCCAGAATAATTTCAGACATTTGTCTAGTAGTCTGTAGAACATACTTTTTTTTTCCTTTTCTTTATGAGGGATGATAATAGGATGTATAAGAGTCCCTGTATCTCAAGAAATCTTTGGCATTATAGAAAATTTCCTCGTCTGGGACTTTTTCCAGAATATAGGTCCATCATCTATATATTAAGGACACTTAATGAAATTAGAGGAAGGAGCATGAACAAGTTGAAGGAACAAAACCATTTCATAGATAGCAATTTAAATCACAGAATCCTTTGCCTTTATAAATTTGAGGGAATTAAGTAGTCATTTACACCTATCTATCTCTTTGAAAACATGTCAGAAAACATAGGCCAAAAAGGATCTGTGTATGATCACACAGGTAGTCAGTGGCAGAGCCCAGCCTAAAACATAAGTCTCCTGACCCACAACCCAGCCCAGCAAACTTTTGACACTCTTGGTCATGATAAGATTGAGATAGCAGTTTATCTCTCCTGATATGTCATGCTATATTTTTTAAAACCACAATAAGCTCATATACTAGCATCTCTTTCCTATCATTGCTGGTACAAGGTTTGAGTCTATTTAGATGGAAGAAGAGGGAATGCGATTTAGAGCCCCCATTGTCTTTTCGAGAATGTCCCATCTGGATAAGAACACTAGGTTTATTTTATTCAAGAAGTGTTGATTTTCAAACAAATATCAAAAGCCTTATGGCAAAATATTCAAAATTAGTCTGATAAGTGTGTCAAGGATAAACACCCAACTCAGGCTGATATGGGTGGCACAAAGAGTGACTAATATATTAATTAGAATTTATTTTTCTTTCTATTGCCAATGCTGACAATTTGTTTGAAATAATGCCTTCTGCCTTCATTAATGTCAGTGAGCAAATCATAACTTGTTAAAATTTCAGTGAGTCTATTATTTCACTCTAGGAATCAAGGCTGAATCTGATAACTAGTATCAAAGTAGAGGTTCTTACTAAGGGAAATAAGTGGTTCATTTTCACAACACAAATTGTGGCAGGTTGTTCTTTTTCTTTTTCTGCAATCTTTTAAAAATTTTAAATCTTTTAAGGTATAGGCCAGATGCTATCTCATGTAATTGCTAGTAGTTTGTCTTTGCTGAAAATATTAGCACTCTGAGTATTTACATATAAAAAGATATTTACTAATAATTATCAAAAAATCCTCATGTCACAAAGTGGAAAAAGATTATAAAATCAATTGGTATTAAGAGATAAGGTTATGCCTAAATTTCACAAAAATATAAAAGCAAACTTGGAGTGTTTTTTCATTACCTCCAAAAGGCAGACTGTGAACAGCTATATTTCGCACCAATACAAAAATGAAAAAAATAAACAACCTTTATTCTCAATTTTCAGAAATAATGTCTTAGACATAATTTCTCCCTTTCTTAAGACTCGAATTGCATGTAGAGCTTAAAAAGTATGGTTTCCACAAAGGAAATATTCAAGCATTGAGACAAGTTTCACTGCTCTCTGTAAAAGTCACAAGTGAGGAATATTTAGAACTCAAGACTCTAAGTACTTAAGAAATGCAGAGACCTGTAGAAATAACTTATTTTTTGTTTTCATGAAGCTGTCTATCATTAACTTAATTTAGTTCACTGAACTTTCCTTAGCATACCATTCCAAATAGATCAAATTTTAGAAGAGTTAACTCTGCATATCTCCAAACAAATTTTTCTGCAACATCTAAAAAACCTGAGAGTGAACAAAACTTACACAGACCAAAGATAATTTAGATTTCTAGGTTCCAGAAGTCAGTTTAAGAGCAGAGATTTCTGCTGCATTTCAAAAAAACAGACTTTCAAAATGCTCTTCCCTTACTTCCAATTCCTAGCACTAACACAAGAGCTGATCCTGGATATGGCCTAGACCACAAGAATGTAAAAGTGGAAGATAACTCTATAAACTGCTGCCTTTTACACATTTATCAGAAAGTTCAGGGATGATACTGTTGAAATGAAAAGAAACAAGGCTCAAAAAGTGGAGAAGATGAGGCTTCCAGTCAAGATGGCAGAGTAGGTAAACACTGTGCTTGCCTCCTCTCACAACCACATCAAAATTATAGCTAAACTACAGAACAGCCATCATTGGGAGTCACCAGAAGTCTAACTGAACAAAAGTCCTGCAACTGGGGACACAGAAGAGGCCACCTTGAGATTGGCATGAGGAGCGGAGATGTGAAACAGGCTGGTCCCACATCTGCATGTGGCAGTTGAGAATCAGGAGAAATATCTCAGCTGCAGAGGTTGCCACAGAAGAGCAAGAAGTCTTGGCCCCAAACCAGGCTTCCCCGTCCAGGGTTTCAGTGTCAGGAAGAGAAGTCCCCACAACTTCTGGCTGTGAATAAAGTAGCAACTGGCCTTGGCATGCCCCATACAAATTGCTGAGCGGCCCAAGCCAGGCACCAACAGCAGCCAGCCTCATTTTGTGGCTTGGCCTCTCAAGGTACTTCTAAGCCCAGCATCATGGCAGTCACCCGCAGGTTGCATGGTTGCTCATGTCAGGTGTCTCCAGGCAGGGCACAGACTATAGCTGAACCTGGCCTGCTGCAGGGCCCCTCCTGGGAGGTCCTAGCCTGGCTTCAGTCAGAACCAGAGCACCACACAAGGTCACAACTGAGGATGGCATAACCAAAGGGCAAACAGGGCAGGAACCAGAGCCCTGATAAAGCTCTATAGGGTCAGCCCCTGCACAACAGTTCCTCCACTCATCAAGGCCAGTCATCACAACCAATCAGCCCAAGAATCAATCTCTCCCATTGACAAGCAAACAGCAACCGAGGCTCAACTACAATAGGAGAGCACACACAACCCATACAATGGACACACCTGGAGCATCTGGCTCAAGTGACCAGAGAAGACTGTGCCACTGGGATCTACAGCACACCTACTACATAAAGCCACTCTACTAAGAATGGGAGACATAACAGCTCTACCTAAAAATATAAACAAAAATAGAGAGGCAGTAAAAATGGGAAGACAAAGAAACATGTCCCAAATTAAATAACAGAACAAAGCTCCAGAAGAAGAACTAAATAAGATAGAGACAAGCAATCTACCGGATGCAGAGTTCCAAACATTTATTATAAGAATGTTCAAAGAACTTAGGAGAAGAGTAGATGAAGACAGTGAGAACTTTAACAAAGAGATAGAAAACATAAAAGTGGAGATAGAAAACAAAACAAAAAAAAGAATCTGTCAGAAATTAAGAATAGAATAACTGAAATGAAGAAAACTTTAGGAGGAAATAACGTATTATATGAAGTGAAGGATTGAATTAGTGATTTATAAGACAAGGTAGCAGAACAAACCCAATCAGGACAGCAACAAGAAAAAGAATCCAAAAAGTGAGGATTGTTTGAGGAGCCTTTGGGAAAACATCAGGCATAACAACATTCACATCATAGGGGTACTAGAAGGAGAAGAGCGAAAGCAAGAAATTGAAAACCTATTTCAAGAAATAATGACTGAAAACTTCCCTAACCTGGTGAAGGAAATAGACATACAACCCCAGGAAGCACAGAGAGTCCTAAACAAGATGGACCCAAAGAGACCCACACTAAGAAACATTATCATTAAAATGGAAAAAGTTAAAGACAAAGATCTTAAAAGCAGCAAGATAAAAGTAGTTAGTTACCTACAAGGGAGCACCCATAAGACTGTCAGTTGATTTCTCAACTGAAACTTTGTAGGCCAGAAGGGATTGGCATGAAATATTCAAAGTGATGAAAATCCAGGACCTATGACCAAGATTATTCTACCCAGAAAAGCTATCATTTAGAATTTAAGGACCAATAAAGAGGTTCTCAGATAAGAAAAAGCTAAAGGAGTTCATCATCATCAAGCCAGTAATACAGGAAATGTTAGGAAACTTCTTTAAGAAGTAGAAATAAAAAAAGATAAAATATATGAATAATAAAATGGCGATAACTACATATCTGTCAATAATTACTTTAAATATAAAAGGATTAAATGCTCCAATAAAAATATAGGGTGGCCGAATGGATAAAAAAACAAGACCCTTACAAATGCTGCCTACAAGAGTCTTCATATTGAAAGACACACACAGACTGAAAGTGAAGCAATGAAAAATGATGATTCATGAAAATAGAAACAAACGAACAAAAAAAGCTGGAGTAGCAATACTTATACCATACAAAATGGACTTTAAAACAAAGACTTTAACAAGAGGCAGACTCAATAATTCCACTTCTGGGTATTTATTTGAAGAAATCCAAAACACTACTTCGAAGGGTGGTGTGAGTTCATGTATTCATTGCAGCATTATTTACCAGTAGTCAAGATATGGAGGCATCCTGGGCGTCCATCAGTATATGAATGGAAAAAGAAAAGGTGGTATATATGTACAATAGAATATTATGCGGGCATAAAAAGTACAAAACCTTGCATCTGCAACAACATGGATGGACCTGGAGGGTATTGTGCTGAGTAGAGTAAGTCAGAGAATGACAAATGTCTTATGTGGAATCTAAAGAACAGGATAAACAAACAATAGCAACAATCCCATATATACAGAGATCATTTTGATGGCTATCAGATTGGGGAGTGTATGGATGGCTGAAGGGGAGAGGGGAACGAGAGTTATAAAATGGTAATTACAAAATAGTCATAAGGATAATGAGTATAGCATGGGGAATATAGTGAGTAGTATTGTAATAACTACGTACAGTGTCAAATGAGTACTTGATTTATTGGGGTGATCATATTGTAAGTTATATAAATGTTTAATCACTGTATTGCACCCCTAAAACTAATATAATATTGTATGTCAACTATAATTAAAAAAAAAAAAAGACATGGAGACGATGAGAAGCCTAAGAGAGTGTGTGTATGTGTAGGGGGTAGGCATTAAGCCATGTAGAACTTAGTGATTAGTGAGCTTTTAAAATGCTATAGAGACCTAGAAAATCACTATGAATAGAAAGTTCTATAATGAGTGAAGATCCAGGTGTTGTGCTGCATGGGCTAAGGATAAATGAGGATTTAAAATTCCTCAAACCCTTATTTTTCTCTTTTCAGGTATGATAGAATGGAAATGTATTTCAATGCAATCAAATAAAACATTTGTCACTGAAAAGAAAAAATCACCAGGCTCATTAAACACTAGTCACATAATGAATGCCTATTAAGAACTCTAAGTCATCCTGCTTCCTCTTTTCTATAGTTTTCTTGTGGCTATTTGCTGCTAAGCCCAGGTGATTAGAGTACAATGCTAATAACTCCAGGGACAAAGGTATGATTTCTATTGTATATTGTTCTCTTCTCAGATGATTAATTGGCTTTTCTTCATTCTATGGCTGGAAACCACACCTACTTCAAACACCTAAACACTCTCATGCCCTTGTTACAGAGATAGAGGATGCATATCTGTGCTAATTCCCTACTCTGACTGTAAAAATACTTTATAGCTTGTACGTTTTGTTCCATTCAAAGTGAGTCAGCAGCATTATTTGTGTGGTGTGGGTCATTCCAATACTACCTCAGCAGTCTTAAAAGAATATTACAGTAGTTAAAGGAAGTGAAGAAGGAGTATGTCTTAGTCGGCTTGGGCTGCTATAACAAAATATCATAGACTGGATCTGTTAAACAACAGAAATATATTTCTCAGTACTGGAAGTTGGGAAGTCCAAGATCAAGGTGTCAGCATATTTGGTTCCTGGTGTGAATCCTCTTGGCTTTCAGCCTTCACCTTGTGTCCTCACATGGTGAGGAAAGAGAGAGTGCTTGTCTTTCTTACTCTTCCTATAAGGGCATTAATTCGAACATGGGGGCCTCCCATCAGATCTCATCTAAACCTAATTACTTCCCAAAGCCTCCCATCTCCAAATACTATCACATTGAAGGGTAGAGCTTCAATGTGGATTTGGTGGGGGACACAAACATTCAATCCATAATAGGATGCTAATGTGATTCCTAAGAGAAGAACAACTAGTAGTGTTTCTCAGTGGGTGTTCTGCAGACCACCTGCATTCAAATCACCTGGAGTTCTAGCTAAAATGTACATTTCTCCTCCCTTCCACCAGGTTCACAGTAATAGCACAACTTCTAGGGGTAGGGCTTGGAGTTTCATTTGTCATAAGTCTCCTTCCCCAGGTAATTCTTGTATACATTAAAGTTTGAGAGTCACTGCCTAGAACAGTGGTTTTTAACTAAGAGATGTCCATTAGAATCCGCAAGTAACTTTGTTAGAATGCACACACCTGTGCCACAGCCCCAGGCTTATTGAGTCTAAATCTCTTCTGAGGATAGACTTGAGTATCTGTGGTGGTGGCAGTGGAAGATAGCTAATGCCATGCTAGCAAACCAGGTGCTCTCCTAAACCCTTTAGATGCACTACCTAATTTAATGTCCACAACAACCCTTTGAGGTAGGTATCATTATTCCTTATTGTGCATTGATGGTAACTGGGGCAGGCTCACAGAAGTTAAGTGACTTGCCCAGAATCACACAGCTGAGAAGTGGTGAGATCATTTGGTAGTGTACCATGGATTTTGGGTCCTTTCAAGGCCATCACATTTTAAAAGTGCTCTGATCCTCTTACATGGCAAGGCTTACAGAGCCTGGAAAGATGCTGGCCTCCCTTCGCTGTGTTCAGAATTGAGGAGTTTTTTGTGTTTTTTTTGTTTGTTTGTTTTTAATAACCTAAGAAGGATTAATACACAAATGAAGAGAAGAACAACTGAAAAAAGAAGGGTTCAAAGTTCTTAGTCAAATACTTTCAATTCTACTCATGAGAAAAAAAATGATAAAATTGCTTTTAGAATTAAGAAAGAAAAAGGTTTAAACTCAGACTCCAGATTTTTCCAAAGCAAAAGAAGTGGGAGGCCCCATCACAAATAATAAAATGCTTTGGGTTAAATTAAAGCATTACAAATTATTGCTGACATGATAACCAAGATGCCTGACTTTACAGTCCAAAGAAAATTCTTGTGGTTGTTCAGAGAAGCTACTTGTGACCTGACAGCTGCAGAAGGTGAAATTTCACAGTCCTAATAGCAGAGTAGTATAGTAGCAATAATTTAAGACCTGAGAGGAGCCATATACACTGCAAATTAGATGAATTTAAACATCTCTCAAAATACTGACCTGAGAAACTGGTTTATTAAAACAGGGCAGGGTGGGGGGAGGATAGATATTTTATTTTATTTTTTGATATAGCAACTTTTATTAAAAATTATTGGGGTGACACTGATTAATAAAATCAAATAAGTTTCACGTGTATAATTCAACAGTATGTCATTATATATATATTGCATTTTGTGTTCACCACCCAAAGTTAGATTTCTTTCCATTACCAAATAAGGCAGAACGATCTACTGGGAAGATTTAGAGGGAGGAACCAAAAGAGCAAGAGGAAAGAAAAATATGTGCACCAATATTTACTTTAGCCACTTTTCTCAAACCAGGGCTCACTTTGTGCTGCTTTTGGCACCATTTGTATCAGAATCTCCCACCCCTTTCCCACTTACAAATGCTCCCTGATATGCAGCACTTCTAATTTATCTCCCAAATCACCTAGCTCTACTTTTCTGCCACAGTTTCAGTTATACCTTATAACACAGACAGCCACAAAACACCAATAGAGAAACAAAGCAAAAGACATTTATATCACCTCTAACCATATTCAGAATTGATATAGTAATCGAACCTCACCATGACTTCCGCAGTGGAAGGTGGTCCTGCCACTGGTCCATTTTACTATTTTCTTCCCCAGCCTCTCATTTCTTATGTCTTCATTATAATCCTTCTTCTGCTGTGTCACCTCCTATATAAACATCTGTGTTTTGTCACAGCTTCTACATTTGAACAACTATTCATTTTATGAACATTGCAAGTAAAACACATGGTCCTGCAAGGAATATTACAGTTGTACTTCAGGCCCACATACTTTACAATGTCAACAAGAGAGATCCATTAATTTACTGTTTTGTGTTCAGTAAGGGAGCCATATAATATTCTACATATATTTAGTTCTCCAGAATGTAGCTTGATCAGTATGGTACCTCAGGCAACCTGAAATACTGAAGACAACATAAAAGTAAGATTGTCAGACCAAGAAATTTTATGTCCAATGCTGGGAGTTTAACTGCTTTGGAGGCTGCGGAATGTATATATATTTAGAAGATGATAGTAAAGTAAATGATAGGAGAGAGTCTAACTGATTTTATCAAGGTACTGAGGGAGACAAATGTCTGTTCTTAGGACCCAAAGGCAGAGACTTCCAGGTTCTAATCCTTGCCTGCCAACCTTAAGCAGTACAGTGGTTTCAATAACATTTTCTACCTCTGAGTATCATTAGACATTTATAAAGTGAATGCCTCACATAGGAAAACCTGTACTATCACCTTGAGCCAAGCAGTAACTTTTTCTGTGTCTTAGTTTTGGCACCTGCCAAGTGGGGTGGACAGGTAAACTATTTGCCTTTAGATGCCTTTGAGCCCTATGACTTCAGCACCATGCTCTGGTTTATCTCAAGGGCTGTTCTGAGGCATAAATGAAATATTTGATATGTAAGGGCTATAAAAGTTTTAAAGTGCTATACAAATGTAAAAGTGTTTTAAATTATGCATGTCCAAATATAACCAACAACTTGTATGTGCTCTCCAAAACAAAGCAAATAGCCTTTGGGCTTTGATTAGTCCCAAGACATAGGAATTTACTTTGTTCCAATTTTCAGAAGCAAACAGAGCAAAAGGTCCAAATTATTATTTTTATTAAGAAGATTCTAAGTAAGCCATTTAGAAATGCTCGGCACATATGTGGCTAACTTTTTACTGTTGTGTGGGTCCCCTGAATAGCTTTAACTATGAAGACTAATAGAAATAATAGGAAAGTTTAAACTGAGCAAAATTAGATTAAATTTCAATCTATATTCTGCCGTGGCTTGTATGAGGGGGATTCTTTCCAAATGCTTCTAATCTCTTCACATGATTTATAGATCAGCTATTAGTTATCTATTTTGGCCTGTGATTAATATTTAGGTATTTGAAACTCCATGTGGTGTGCGCGTGCGTGCGTGCGTGCGTGTACGTGTGTGTGTGTGTTCATCTACACAGTCACCTCAGGAACACTGAGATCTAAAGGCAAGCCCAGAATCTTGTTTGTATTAATAATACTATCTATGGCCTCTCCAGAGCCCCAAGAGAAACAATGCAGAAGACATTCTTTCATTAAACATATATCCATTAAGAACTCAATAGGTGCCACGCACTATACTAATTGCTGGGAAGAAAGATGAAAACAAGATGCCTTTTTCCTAATCATTCATGTGTATCCTAAAACAGAGAGAAACCATGGACAACTCTAGTGACACTAAGACTTACATTCCGGAATACAGAATGGAAGATAAAAATACCCAAACTCTTCCTGGGGTAGCAGTAGGGGGAAGACAGGAAATTTAGAAGACATACAGGTACTTGTAATTTTTTATTCAATGTAAAGTACACCACTTTCAAAATAATACTAGATAATACTGCATTAGGGACACTATTTATTTTGAAATCTCTTTTCAAGACATGCATACTGCAGCTATCTGCACAACTACAAACACGGACAAAGCCGAGAGCTATTCTTTATAAGCTGACCATTCCCTAATTCCTTCCCAAGTCAACAAAATTAATAAAACATATAGGAAAAGCTGGACAATAGGTCTTCAATAGGCGCATAACAGGCACTTAAATATTTGCTGACTCAGGAAATTAATGAATGAGAGAAATAGTTCCTTCAGAACTCTTATTTCTCCTTTTAATCACATCCCAACAAGTGCCACCTGAATACTGTGTCATGTAATGTTACAGCTGGAAAAGATCATGGAGTACAAAATTCATCCAAGTGTAGTTAAAGAGCCACAAAAGGAGCTTGTTAAAAAATTCCTATTTCTGCTCCCTGCACACACACTCCCAGAGACTCTAATTCAGTAAATCTTGAGGGCGAGGCCATAGGAAGCTGACCTTATAATAAGCACCCAGCTTATTCCAACACATAACACAGTTTGAGAATTATTGATCTAGTCCAACCTTCCCATTCTATACAGGAGGAAATTTAGGAATAGTATTAGGAAGTAACATGCTCAAGGTCACAGAGTATGGTACAAATAGAGTTACAGGGATCTGAGGTTATGAATCCCAATATATCACCTCCCATTACTTTAGACGCCCTCCTTTATCACATCTCCATCTTTTCCCTATGAATATATACATCTTTCACAGACTTGCTAGTTAAGTGTCAAGGTCTGACATACCTTAAGTGCTCAATAAATAGTAGCTATTATTTTTTTTTGGTCCTGTGTAAACTAAATAACAAAAGGGTCTTCTGTTTTGTCAGTTTTTGCTAAAAGTACAAAGTAACAAATATAGGCTAAAAAAAGAAAATACCAGACCCATGAGGAAGGTATCTGGGGTCCCTGACCCAAATGTTGGAAAAAAAAAAATGGAGCACTGTCATCAACCATGGCTTCTGGTGGCTGATGAAGCTGCAATAGTGGCATATTCTATCCAAGGTTCTGAAACCGCTCTGCACACCCACTGTGATCTATTTAAAGGAGCCAGGTATTTTTACAAAACAGTCTCTGCCAAGTTTTCTATCAGAAATCACAAAGTAGGTGAGCTTCAGCCATGACTAAAAAGTAGTGGAAATTTTTCTTAGTGAATGCTGATATGCCTATGAAAAAGATAGACTCAGTGCAAACCCATTACCATGAAAGAGGGAAAACAATCATTGGAGCTATTGTTTTTTTAAGTTTTTAAATTACAAAAGTCGTGATTTGTTATAACGAATCAAACAAAACAGAGATGAATAAAAAAAATTCATACTTTCTTTATCCCCTTTCAGATCTTCCCCTCCCAAAATGTATCAATTTGGAATCACTCACACGAAAGTATAGAACTAGAAAGTTAATCTGACAGTGAATTAAAAGGCAAAAGAATCTTCTTGAACAGGGAAATGTAGCCTGAGATAAGTGATGAATATTTGGAATAGCTCTTATGGAAAACAGATGGGATAGAAAGCTGAACAGGTACATATAAAAAGACTTCCTAGTAACTCCAAAGGCCCCAGATAAAGTTGCAGACCATGCATTGGTTGTGGGACTGGTCCCAACAAAGGTGTGATTTTCTCTAGTGGTATTCAGCCATAGATGTTGGAACATAGAAAGTAGTGGTTAGATTGATCCAAGAATTCGGAATTTTCTGGGCAGGTTTAGTGACAAGAAGAGTCTAGAATTAGAGATATTAGCAAAAGGAGCATGCTAGAGCATTTAGGCTGGATAATAAGGGAAGTACTATTACAAAAGGATCACAAGGCTTCTCACTAGGCTCAATTTGGAAATAATTATCCATTTTAGGCTCCAAAGCAAAAGGTTCAGGGGCATTCCCATTACCCCTTTCAGTTACAAAATGCAGTTATCTTCTTATCAATAGACTGCAATTATCACTTCTGAATAATAAATGGGCTTTTTGATTAACATGTACCAAGGTACTAACGCTTTACTTTTTTTATTATAGTTGACATACATTATATTAGTTTCAGGTATACAATATAGTGATTTTACATTTATATACTTTACAATGTGATCACCACAATAAGTCTAGTAACCATCTGTCACTGTACAAAATTATTACGACATTATTGACTATATTCCTTGTGCTGTACATTACATCTCCGTGGCTTAATTTTTTCATAACCAGAAGTCTGTACTTCTTATTTCCTTTCACCCTTTTCAAGAAAAATGAAGACAAAATAAGAGTTGAAAGGGCTATGTTAATGGCTCAATCTGAAGCTTTAATTCAGTTTTAATACTATGTATTTTGTGATTATAAAAGACACACATTTTAATTGTAGAAAATTTAAAAGCTACACAAAGGAACTAAAAATGAACTATTACAACAGCAACCAGGAAAAAAAAATAACTAAACTACTTTAGCATATATATGCATATATAGTTTTCTGTCATGTTTAAACGCATGGGTTCTGCAGCTAGACTGGCTGGGTTCTCAGCCCAGAACAGCCATTTCGACAGCTTTGTGACTTTAGGAAAATTACTGAATTTTTCTGTGTCTCAGTTTTCTCTTTTGAAAATGATAATAAAAATATTATTCACCTCCCAATGAAATAGATTATGATGATTAAGGTTAATACATGTTCAGCACTTAAAATAGTTCCCAGAACACATAAGTCTCCAATGAGATTAGCTATCAACATTGTGTGTGTACATGTATGATTTGTCATAGCCTTTGTTTCAAACTCAATGTCAGAACCACTCATTAAAAAGAATATTAAATAAGAACTAGGGAGTAGACCTCACGGAAGTGGACTTTTCTGTATCCTAGAAAAAATCTGGGTATTGATTTGGCTCTCTTTCCTCAGTTAAGAATGTGCCCTTATTAACACTGAGTTTGGTTCAAGAATCAGAAAAGCTTGTTAGTTCTAAACATCCTCCTAAGTGGTTATACACAGATTGCTAGTACAAGTTTTTGTTTGTTTGTTTGTTTCTAGAATGGTAACATAGACTTTGATTATAAAAAAAACTAATTTTGCAGGGGCAAAAAATCAGCATTATTTTTGAATCTGGCAGGACCATTCTCTTTATAGGTAGTAATTCTGGCAGATGTAAATCTGTGGGGAACCAGGAACCAGAGTAAGTCCCTGCTAAGATATGCTACATCTGTAAATTATGAGAATTTCTCCTTGTCTAATTAAATGAGGAAATTATAATGTGTGGTCCTTTCCCCAGCAATCCATAACTCACCAGAAATACTACAGGTATCCCAGACGTGGGTATGAAATACTGTAATAACTGTGTGTATTTATTAAGTTATTTATATTTATAATATAAACAATAAGAGAACAAATAACACTATTATTTGGGGGTAGTTAAATGATGGGAAACTGTATTTTAGAGTATATATAGGCCACTGTCTATCATATATTGTAATTAATTGTCCCGATTTGTTTTTAAATGTTATTGTTAGCTGTTTTCTACATATACATTTTCAAAGTTAAGAAAAACGATCTATTGATTTGTCTTATTCTTTATTTTTATTAGTAGAAAATCCGTTGAAGTTACTTTTATTTTATTCTAGTTATAGTATACATTCATTTTTACATTTAAGGCTTCAATTCTGAAATTTGCATTTAACATTGACTAACTTATAGATGATATAAGCATAATAACTAACACCAGGCATTAAGCATTTCAATATTATGTACTGAAATAAGCATTTTACATGCATTATATGTTTTCATCAACCTCCCTGAAATTACAAACAATAATTAAAAGCACATTTTTAAAACAGGAAATCCAAAGCACTCCACTTATTATTAACATTCTGGTGAATAATTTTCTAGACATTTATAAACTACTTATGGTCACATATAGATGTATAGAAATACATAGAAGTATATAGAAATTGAATTATGCTGCTTTGTAAACTACCTTTTCCATTAAATTGTATACGAATCTTTCCATATCAATAAATGTAGGTCTACGTTATTTTTAATGTGTACATAGTAATTGGATAAATTGACACTACCCAATTTACCAGTCAATCCACTATCACAGCCAGGTTGCTTACAAATTTTTGTTGCTATAAACAAAATGCTATGAACATTCTTAGGTATATATCTTTTAGCACTTGCATTTAATTCTTACAATAAATTCTTAGTGAAATTGCTATATCATAGAAGGTAATTACATTTTATAGTTTTATACAAATTGCCAAATAAACGTCTGGAAATGTATCCATTTATTTTATTTTTTTTAATTTATTGGGGTAACAATGGTTAATACAATTATATAATTTTCAGGTGTATATTATAATTTCACATCTGTATAATCTATTGTGTGATTACCACCCAGAGTCCAGTTTCCTTCAGCTACCATATATTTGATCCCCTTTACCCACTTCAGCCTCCCCCAAATCCCCAATATTTGACCCCTTTACCCTCTCTACCTCTTCCCTTATCCCCCACAACCTACTCTCTCGTACCACTAGTCCGTTGTCCATGTCCATGAGACTTGTTTGTCCTGATCATTTGTTGCTTTTGGGTTTATATCCCACATATAAGTGATATCATGTGATTTTCAATTTTTTCAGTCTGGCTTATTTTGCTTAGCATGATCATCTCGAGGTCTATCCAGGTTGTTGCAAATGGCAATATATCAGCTCTTCTTATGGCTAAGAAATTTTCCATTGTATATATGTACCACAGCTTCTTTAGACAATTATCTATAGTAGGACACTTCGGTTGCTTCCATATCCGGGCCACTGTGAATAATGCTGCTATGAACGTCGGTGTGCAAATATCTTTTCAGATATGGATTTTCAAGGCTTTGGAGTAAATACCCAGTAGAAGGATTGCTGAATCATATGGTAGATCAATTCTCAGTTGTTTTGAGGAACCTCAATACTGTTTTCCACAGTGACTGTACCAATTTGCAGTCCCACCAGCAGTGTAGGAGGGTTCCTTTTCCTCTGCATCCTCTCCAACATTTATTATTAATTATCCTGTTGATTATAGCTATTCTAACAGGTATGAGATGGTATCTCATTGTGGTTTTGATTTGCATTTTCCTAATATCTAGCAATCTTGAGTATCCTTTCATGTATTTGTTGGCCATTTATAATGTCTGTTTAGGTCCTCTACTCCATTTTTTGATTGGATCATTTGCTTTCTGTCGTTATTGAGTCATATGAGTTCTTTGTATATTTTGGATATTAGCCTATATTGGAGGCATTGCATGCAAACATATTTTACCAAATTGTCTCTTTATCAAATTGTCTCTTTACCTTGTTGACGATTTTTATTATAGTAGCTTTTAGTTTGATGTAGTCCCATTCATTTATTTTAGTTTTTACTTCCCTTGCTTTTGAGGTCAAATTCATAAAATCTTCTTTATGCCCAAGGTCCTTGAGCTTAGTTCCTATGTTTTCTTCTATGCATTTTATTGATTCCGGTCTTATATTCAGGTCCTTAATCCATTTGAGTTAATTTTGGTGTCTGCTGATAAAGTTTAGTTTCATTCTTTTGCAGGTGCCCTTCCAATTTTCCCAGCATCATTTATTGAAGAGACTTTCTCCACTACATGTTTTTGGCTTTTTGGTTGAAAAGTATTTGCCCATATAAACATGGGTTTACTTCCGGACTCTCAATTCTGTTCCACTGGTCTGTGTGTCTGTTTTTCTGCCAATACCATGCTATTTTAATTGCTGTCACTTTGTAGTATAACTTGAACTTGGGCAGAGCGATGCCTCCAGCCTCATTCTTTTGTCTCAGGATGGCTTTGGCAATTTGGGGGTCTTTCGTGCTTCCATACAAATTGGATGAATTTTTGTTCTATTTCTTTAAAAAAAGCCAATGGGATTTTGATGAGGATTGCATTAAATCTGTATAATGCTTTAGGTAATATGGTCATTTTAACTATGTTGATTCTTCCAATCCAAGAACACGGAATATCTTTCCATTTCTTTCTATCTTCTTCAATTTCTTTTAATAGGGTCTTGTAGTTTTCATTATATAGGTCCGTCACATGTTTTGTTAAATTTACTCCTAGGTATTTCATTCTTTTTGTTGCAATTGAAAAAGGAATTACTTTTTCCACTTCTTTTTCTGACACGACATTATTAGAGTATAAGAACGCTAAGGATTTTTGAAAGTTGATTTAGTATCCAGAAACTTTACTGGATTTGCTTATTGTTTCTAGTAGTGTTCTTGTGGGATCTTTAGCGTTTTCTATATAGAGAATCATGTCATCTGCAAATAGTGACAGTTTGACTTCTTTGTTTACTATTTGCATGCCTTTTATATCTTTCTCTTGCCTGATTGCACTCACTAGGACCTCCAATGTTATATTGAATAACAGTGACGATAGTGGACAGCCTTTCCTTGTTCCTGATCTTAGAGGGAAGGTTTTTAGTTTTTCACCATTAAGTATAATGTTAGCTGAGGGTTTTTTATATATGGCCTTTATTATGTTAAGGTACTTTCTTTCTATACCAACTTTGTTAAGTGATTCGATCATAAATGGATGCTGTATCTCGTCGAAGGCTTTTTCTGCATCTACTGATAGGATCATATGATCCTAATTTTTTAATTTGTTTATATGGCGTATCATATAAATCGATTTGCATATGTTAAACCATCTGTGCCCCTGGGATGAAGCCCCCTTGATCGTGGTGTATAATCTTTTTAATATGATGCTATATTTGGTTCACTAATATCTTATTTAGGATTTTTGCTTCTGTCTGTAGTTTTCTGTTTTTGTGTTATCTTTACCAGGTTTTGGTATCAGAGTGATACTGGCCTCATAAATTGAGTTAGGAAGTATTGCCTACTGTTCGATTTTTTTTTGAAGAGTTTGAGGAGAATAGGTATTAAATCTTCTTTGAATGTTTGATAGAATTCACTAGTGAAGCCATCTGGTCCTGGACTTTGAATTTTGGGTAGGTTTTAGATGATTATTTTAATTGCCATAATGCTGATCAGTATATTTAGATTTTCCATTTCTTCTTGATTCAGTCTAGGAAGATTATATTTTTCTATGTACTGGTCCATTTCTTCTAGGTTATTATAGTTGGTGTTATATACTTTTGCACAGTATTCTTGCATGATCCTTTTAATTTCTGCCATGTCAGTCATAATTTCCCCTCTTCCATCCCTGATTTTGTTTATTTGTATCCTCTTATTTCTTTAGTGAGTCTAGACAGGGGGTTGTCAATTTTATTAACTTTCTCAAAGAACTAGCTCCTTGTTGTATTTATTTTTTCTATTTTTTTCAATTTCATTTATTTCTGATTTAAATTTGGAGATTTCTTTCCTCCTGCTGATTTTAGGCCTCATTTGCACTTCCTATTCTAGTTTTTTTTTTTTTTTTTTTTTTTTTTTTTAAGATGAAGTGTTAGGTTATTAATGTGGGTTCATTATTTCCTTTGGAGATAGGCCTGTAATGATATGAATTTTCCTCTTATGCTTTTGCTGTGTTCCAAACATTTTCTTATGTTGTACTATCATTATCATTCATTTCTATGTATCTCTTGATCTCTCTTTTTATTTCTTCCCTGACCCAGTTATTCTTCAGTAGCAGTTGTTATTATCCACGTATTTGTGGTTCTCCCTGTTTCTTTTTGCAGTTAGTCTCTAGTTTCAAAGCATTATGATCAGAGAATATGGTTGGTATGATTTCAACCCTCTTATATTTGTCGAGGCTATCTCTGTGTTCCAGTATGTGGTCGATTCTTGAGAATGACCCATGTGCACTAGAGAAGAATGTATAAGCAGCTGTTTTGGGATGGAAGGCTCTGCCAATGTCAATTATGTCCAGTTGGTCTAATGTGTCATTTAAGGATGTTATTTCTTTACGGAATTTCTGTTTGGATGATCTGTCCATATCCGAAAGTGGGGTATTTAGGTCCCTTACTACAAAAGTGTTTTGGTCTGTTTCTCCCTTTAGTTCTGTTAGTAATTGCTTTACTTATTTCGGGGTTCCCTGATTGGGAGCATAGATAATAATAAGTGTTATGTCTTCTTCGTGCAAGTAGTGTCCCTCAGTATCTTTCTTTACCTTTTTTACTTTGAAATCTATTTCGTTCACTATTAGTACCATTACTCCCGCTTTTCTCTGAATGCCATTTGCTAGAAGTATCATTTTCCACCCTTTCACTTTGAGTCTATATTTGTCTTTGGATCTGAGATGTGTCTCATGGGGGCAGCATATGGTTGGGTTTTGTCGTTTGATCCATTCTGCAGCTCTGTGCCTTTTTATTGGTGAGTTCAGTCCATTTACATTTAGGGTGATGATTGAAATATGATGTCTTCTTATAGCCATTTTATCTTTTGCCTTCTGGTAGCTCGGTGTTTCCGTTGCTTCCTTGTCCTTGTGTTTCTGTTTATTTATTTTGGTTGGCTTTTGTGGGTTTTGCCTCTGGTTCTTGTTTTATGTTATATATTTCAGTTCTAATCTTTGGTGTGTGTTTACTATGACAAACATGTAAAGGGTAGTTATACATATATGCATACATTTTCTTCTGCATGCATCTTATCTCCTTTCTCCTTTGCAAATTTGGATCTTTGAATCTTCCCCTTTCAGTCGTTGTTATCTCAGTTTGTCCCTATGTATGCTGAACATTCACTTCTATCTTGCTATAACAATTCTCTTATTATTTAAGCTTATAATGCTTTGTTCTTAGTAAGGGTTGTTCTCCTCTGCTTCTCTTTGCCCAATTGTCACTTTACTCCTAATTATGTATATTTTTTTTTATCATTTTGTTTTAGGTGAACTAACCCCTTTCAGTATTTCCTGCAGTGCAGGCCTCATAGTCGAGAATTCTCTCAATTTTTATATGTCTGGAAAGGTCTTAGTTTCTCCTTCATATTGAAAGGAGAGCTTAATAGGATACATTATTCCAGGCTGGTATTTTCTTTCACTTAATAGTTTAAGTATTTGATTCCATTTCTTTCTAGCTTGTAAGCTCTGAGGTGGGAAGTCTGAGGATAATCTAATGGGTTTTCCTTTATATACTACCATCTTCTTTTCCTTGGCTTCCCTAAGAATTCTCTTGTCATTGATTTTTGATAACTTTAAAACAATGTGTCTAGGTGAAGGCCTTTTTGGGTTGAAATAATTGGATGTTCTGTTGACTTCTTGAATTCCAAGTTCCAGCTCATTTCTTAGATTTGAGAAATTCTCGTCAATTATCTCTCTGAAAATGCTTTGTAGTCCCTGCTACTTTTCTCGCCTTTGGTAATGCCCATTATTCTTATGTTACCTCTCCTGATGGTATCAGCTAGTTCTTGTATTTCTCTTTCATTATTTTTCATTCTTCGGTTTCTCTCTTCTTCCTTCTGATCCTTTCCTCCATTTGGTCGACCCTATTGCCCAAGCTTGCTATTTCATTTTTCAACTCTTATAGTGTGTTCTTCATCTCCATAAATTCTATTTGGTTCATTTTGAGGGTTTATATCTCCTTGCTCTGCTCATCTTGGTGTTGTTTTCAATTCCTGAAATTGGTGGATTTGCGTTGCTTTAGATCTCATTGAATCTTTTCAGAAGTACCATCCTGAATTTTCTGTCATTTAAGTTGCATATTTCTATGTCTATAAGCTTATTTTCTGGAGATTTTTATCTTTCTTTCTGAGATGCCTTGTCACCTTGTTTGTTCATAGTGTTTAATGGACTATTTCTCTGCCTGGGGATTAATGGAAGTGTATTCTGCTTTTTTTTTTTCCCCCTCCAGAAAGATTTATTATATAAAAGTCTCTCTTTAGTCTGCTGCAAAGAAGGCGCTTTTATTTGGGTTTCCAGGAGGTGACGTCTAAGCCTATTGGTTCCCTGATTTGTATAAAGGCTAAATGTGTTTTTTATTTTCTTGTAGGTATTTAAACACACTTGTTACTCTCAGTTTCAGTCCCTGTCAGTGTTAGCAACAGTTTCGGTACCGTTTGTTCAGATTCCACTGGGGCTCTGCTGTGATCATTCTCGGAGTTTTGGGGGGAGAGTCTCTCTGGTTTGGGAGTTGGAGGCTGTGGCTAAGCCTTGGTTTTGCAACCGTGGCTGGTAAAACTCAACTGTTGTTTCTCTGCAGTACCATCCTGCTTCCCTGCTTTCTGCCCTGATGACTAAGCCCTGCTGCCTGCTACTAGAAGTTTCAGCACTTCAAGGCAGGTTGATCAGGGAATTTGTCACACCTTCTTTCCACTTTCACATCTTGCAAGGACCTCCAGAGGCTGCAAGAGGTAGCTTCTGTCTCGGCAGTTTTGCTCAGATTCCTCTGGGGCTCCGCAGTGTTTGGTCTTGGAGGGTATCTGGGGAGGAGCCCTCTGGGTTGGGAGTTAGGGGCTGTGGTTCAGCTTCAGTTTTGCAACCAAGGCCGGTAAAGTAAACCGTTGTTTCTCTGCAGTCCTGTCCCACTTCTCTGCTTTCTGCCTTGATGACTGGGCTCAGCTGCCTGCTGCTAGAAGTTCCAGCACTCCCAGGCAGGCTGATCAGGAAAGTCGGCGCACTATCACCCCTCCCCCTCTTCCTGCAAGGAGCTCCGGTGGCTGGTAGAGGCAGCTTCTTTATTTTTCAGAGTCCACTGCCCAACACCCATGGTTCTGACCTGTAGTAGCTCTTATGCACAGATCCCACATTCAGATGTGCCGGTGTGCAGTTTGGGTGTTTTGTTGTTGTTGTTGAGTTTTAGATGTTCAGCTTGTTGTCATTTCAAGGGGAGAGATCTGAGGACGTCTCTCACTCCACCATGTTCTGAAGGATCATCGGAAGTGTACCAATTTAAAAAGTGCATTAGATCATTCATATTTCCACAGTCTTGCCAACATCAAGTTCTGTTACTCTTTTAAGCCTTTAATCTGATCAATGAAAACTATTCGTTTCTATTTGCAAAGCAAGTTTGTCTGTTGGTATTCCTTCTTTTATGAATATTCTGTTTATAACTTTTCATCATTTTTTCCATTGAGACTTTTAACTCACATGTAAAAGTTCTTTATATATTAAGACTATCTACCCTTTGTTATGTGTCACAGACATTTTTCCAAGTTTCTTGTTTTGTTAATCTTGATTATGGTATTTTTTGCCATAAAGAATTTTTTTAAAGATTAAATTTATTAATCTTTTCCTTGATGTCTTCAGTCTCTATAAAATGATTAATATATCCTTCGTGATCTCAAAATTCTAAAAATATTATAAAGTATGTTAAATTATAATTAAATAAATTAGTTAAAAATATTTTCTAATATAATGATTATGTATAATGCCAGGTAAGTACTAGACTAATCAGGAGGATCACTTCATAAATTATATAAATGTCTAACTACTTTACTGCATACTTGAGACTAACATAAAATATAAATAAATAAATAAATAAAAACATTTTCCTATACCTTTATAGTTTACTTTTTCATATTTTAATCTTTGATCCTGCTAGAATTAACTTCGATTTAAATAGTGAGTATAGTTTTTTGGGAAACATGGCAGAGTGAGAGACATCCCCAGATCTCACCCTTTGAAATGACAATAAGCTGAACATCTAAAACTCAACAAAAAACACCCAAACTGCACATCAGCATATCTGAGCGAGGGATCTGCACATAAGAGTTACCACAGGAATTGAAAAAACAAAATAAAAAAACTAGATGAGCAGAGCAAAGAGATTGAAACCCTCAAAAAGAAAAGAATAGATCTTCTGGAGATAAAAAACACACTGCAAGAATTGAAAAATGAAATAACAACTTGGGAAATAGAGTTGACCAAATGGAGGAAAGGATTAGTGATATCAAAGACAGAAATCTAGAAATAAATCAAAAGGAAGAAGAGAGAAATCGAAGAATGAAAAATAATGAAAGAGAAATACCAGAACTAGCTGTTACCATCAGGAGAGGTAACATAAGAATAATGGGCATTGTAAAAGGATAGGAAAAATAGCAGGGACTACAAAGCATTTTCAGACAAATAGTTGATGAGAATTTCCCAAATCTAAGGAATGAGTTGGAGATTGGAATTCAAGAAGTCAACAGAACACTCAATTATTTCAACCCAAAAAGGTCTTCATCAAGACACATTATATTAAAATTATCAAAAACCGACAAAGACAGAATGATCAGGAATTCAGGGAGAAGAAAACGGTACATTATAAAGGAAAATCCGTTATTGTCCTCAGACTTCTCAAGGCAGAGCATACAAGCCAGAAAAGAATGGAATCAAATATTTAAATTATTAAGTGAAAGAAACTACCAGCTTAGAATAATGTATCCAGCTAAGTTCTCCTTTAGATATGAAGGAGAAATAAAGACCCTTACAGACATATAAAAATTGAGGGAATTCTCCGCTACGAGCCTTGCACTACAGGAAACACTCAAAGAGGTCAGCTCACATAAAACAAAATGACAGAAAAAGAAAAAATATATATAATTAGGAGAAAGTGGTTATTAGGCAAAGAGAAGCAGAGGAGAACTAAGATGCTTTGTTACTAAGAACAAAGAATTATAAGCTTAAATAATAAGAGAATTGTTATAGCAAGATAGAAGTGAATGTTCAGCATACATAGGGACAAACTGAGATAACAACGACTGAAAGGGGAAGATTCAAAGATCCAAATTTGCAAAGGAGAAAGGAGATAAGATGCATGCAGAAGAAAATGTATGCATATATGTATAACTACCCTTTACATGTTTGTCATAGTAAACACACACCAAAGATTAGAACTGAAATATATAACATAAAACAAGAACCAGAGGCAAAACCCACAAAAGCCAACCAAAATAAATAAACAGAAACACAAGGACAAGGAAGCAACGGAAACACCGAGCTACCAGAAGGCAAAAGATAAAATGGCTATAAGAAGACATCATATTTCAATCATCACCCTAAATGTAAATGGACTGAACTCACCAATAAAAAGGCACAGAGCTGCAGAATGGATCAAACGACAAAACCCAACCATATGCTGCCCCCATGAGACACATCTCAGATCCAAAGACAAATATAGACTCAAAGTGAAAGGGTGGAAAATGATACTTCTAGCAAATGGCATTCAGAGAAAAGCGGGAGTAATGGTACTAATAGTGAACGAAATAGATTTCAAAGTAAAAAAG
>NW_024348530.1:1258350-1290270 GCF_902729225.1 Pteropus medius
CATCAAGAAGGTAAAAAAAAAAATCCAAATGGGAAAAAATATTTTCAAGCAACACCTAAGGTAAGTGCCTAATATCCAAAATATACAAAGAACTCATACGACTCAATAACAAGAAATGGGCAGAGGACCAGAACAGACACTTCTCCCTAGGTACATACAAATGGCCAACAAATATTTGAAAAGATGTTCCGCATCGCTGGCTATTAGGGAAATGCAAATGAAAACCACAATGAGATACCATTTCTTACTGTTAGAATAGCTATAATTAACAGGACAATTAATAACAAATGCTTGAGAGGATGCGGAGAATAAGGAACCCTCATACGCTGCTGGTGGACTGCAAATTGGTACACCCACTATGGAAAACAGTATGAAGTTTCCTGAAAAAAACTAAGAAATGACCTACCATATGATCCAGCAATCCTTCTACTGGGTATTTACCCCAAAGACTTGAAAACCCATATCCAAAAATATATTTGCATACCGTTGTTCATAGCAGTACTATTCACAGTGGCCTAGATAAGGAAGCATCTGAAGTGTCCTATGATAGATGACTGGCTAAAGACGCTGTGGTACATATATACAATGGAATATTACTCAGCCATAAGGAGAGATGAAATACTGCCTTTTGCAACAACATGGATGGACCTCAAAATAATCATGCTAAGACAAATAACCTAGACAGAAAAAGTTGAAAATCACATGATATCAATTATATGTGTGATATATACCTAAGAGCAACAAATGAAGTGGACTAACAGAGACTCATAGACATGAACTATAGACTAGCGGTTACCAGAGAGTAGAGTGTGGTGTTGAGTGCGTAGGTAGAAGGTTAAAGGGGGTCAAATATAGGGTGTAGGTGGAGGGTGAAGTGAGTAAAGGGTATTAAATATATGGTAGGTGAAGGAAATGGACTTTGGGTGGTAAACACACAATAGAATATACAGATGTCAAATTAATATAAACCTGAAAATTATATAATTGTATTAACCAATGTTACTCCAATAAACTTAATTAAAAAAAAGATTTTCAATTACTTTAACTTATTACTTAATTCAATAACTATCTATTAAGCATCAAAATAAATAAATAATTTAATTAATTAATTGATTAATAGTGAGTGTAGATGTAGGTTATTAAATTTCTCCTGCAGTCACTAACCCTGTTGTCCTAACTGCATTTATTGAAAAACCCATCCTTTCCCCTAGCCAATGGATTTGAAATATTTTTTTATCACATCTTAAAATTCATAGTGTACTTGGCTTTATTTCTTTGGACTCTGCTCTGTTACATTGATCTGTCCATTCCTGTACATGTACCACAGTATTTAATTATTGTAATTTTTAGTATGATTTATATGTAGAAGGGCAACTTCCTTATGATTCTTCAGAATTTCATCTGATATTTATTTTGATGTTTTATGTGATGTAAATACCTCATTTTCTCTCAAATGAAGTCAAAATGATTCCCATAATCTTACTGACGTATGTTCTGACAAGGAGGGTAAGTGGCAGCAGTATGCCATTGGGGACTATGAATAACTCTGCATAAACTTATAAAAGCAGTTGCCTTTGTGAACATGTTTCTAGGTGAAAATAAATGTGGAGAACCATTGTTGCTAACAGGGCTGTCCAATAAAACTTTCTATAGTAATAAAAATGTTTATAGCTGCACTTTGCAATATGGTACTCATTAGCTATGTGTGGCTATTGAGCCCTTGAAATGTGGCTAGTACAACTGTGGAACTGAATTTTAAGTATTACATAATTATATTCCATTTAAATTTATACAACCATATGTTTATTGGACAGAACCCTTGTAGAGCATAACTATTTAAAAATCACTGTCTCATTATACTGCTGCATAGCATTATCAGCTGATCATAGATTTGGAAATTTCCATTTATTCAGAAACTGTCATTTAGATAGGGGCTTTCAGTAAAATGCTAAGATTAACCCTGAGATTTCAATGGTAACTCACTTAAGAAAATATGTAATAGATGCCTACCATATGCATGACACTCTTCAGAATAGGAGAGAGATAAGACAGCCTTCAAAAAGTTTAAACTTTTGTAGGAGAGATAAAATGATAAAGAAATAATTATAGTTTTAGAACAAGGTAAGTAACAGAAAAGAGGAATCAACAAACTGTCACGAGAGCTCCAAGAAGGGAGAAATTCTTCTGGCTATGGAACATGAGATAGAAATTATGGAGGGCTGGATGGAAGAAGTGGCACTTAAGTTACTTCTTGTATATGGTTCATTCTCAATAGGCAGCGAAGTAGAGATGTGAGAGGGAAGAGGAAGATACCTCAGGTTAAAATAATAGTATAAGCAAACATACAAAGGATGCATAACAAAGGTTATATTGGACAACGGTGAGTGGTCGAGTCCAACTAGATCATCATATGAACAGGGAGGTAGTTAAAAATAAGGCTGACTAGGTAGGCTGAGGCTAAATTTCAAAGGGACTCAGATTTCTGTCTAAAGAATCTTGTTTTGACTTTATAGCTAGTGGGGAGAAAATGAAGTCACTTTAGACTAGTGTCATCTGAGCTCAGGATCTCAGAATAATAATAAATTTGTGTAATCAATAAAATAGAGTAACCAACTTACTTTTATTACCTTGGGGAAATCACTTAAATATTTGGATTTTTGGTTTCCAGCATATGTAATTAGAAGAGATAATTAGGAAAGATCACCCACCTCACAAAATTATTCTGAACATTAAGATAAGGAAGGGGGGAAATCACTTAATAAAGTATAAAACAAGCATAATATATGTTAAAATTTCATAACAATGTGTAGTGATTTAGATGTTTCCTAGACGTATGACGTATACCCAAGTAAGTCAGGACAAAGCAACCTATTCAGGAATAGTAATAGACTATAAAAAAGAAGACTCTAAAACACAGCCATAATGATAATTTTTAAAAGGCACAATTTCAGCAAGCAAACTAATAGAAAACAACACCTCATTTATGTTCCTGGATGTTTGAAGGGTGATAGAATCTCTGGGTTAGTAGTAACAAAAGTCATCTAGTCCAATCTCCCAAATTCAATGTTTGAACTCCCACCAAATGTTTGGCCAGGCTATGTGCATACCTGGAGTGGTAGAGAACTTCCTAAGTTTATGATGCAACCTATTTAATGTATCGGCCATCTTTAATAGTTAGAAATTCTTTCAGATACAATAGCAATCCATGTCACTTAATATGCATTCACTAGGTATCCAACACTTTTAAGTAAGAAACTAAATGGGCTTCAGGAAGATTTGTCCTAATAGGTAGGATATATCGAATCAGAGAGCAGACAAAAGACAACAAGAAGAGGATTTTGTAGCAGCCCAGGCCAAGAATCAAGAGGACCTAAAAAAATAATGCAGAAGACTTGAGAGGGAGTGGTGGTAGTAGGGATGCAAAGGAGAGAATTTATCCCAGAAACAAAACTCAGGACATTTTATAAAAGACAGGATGCATAAGGCAGGAATGGATGAGGCATGCAGGAGTCACAGATGAATGAGACTGTGGGGTGAGAGGGTGTCAAATTAGTATTCAAATACAGTTTACATGCCAATAAAACACCCAGATAGAGGACTTAAAGCAGGTAAAAAGCATTTTGGAACTCAGGAGAGAAAGCAAGGTACAGCTACATGAAGAGGTGAGATTTAAGGGCAAACAAAATAAAGCAAGCAAGAAGGATAAAGCCAGGCTTCTTGACACAAAGAATATGTATTTAAGTTATTTGATCAAAGATTTGGAGCCCTGACTATGGCCGGGGAAGCCAGAGAGAAACTGGCTCACAATGAATTCGTGCTAGTGCCTCTGATCTCACCGGGAGCCAGCTCAAAGTGACCCAACCCAGAGTTTGAATTTGTGGTGGTTTTGGCCAAATGGACCCATGCAGTCCATCTTTCATTGGGCCTTATATTGACCAGGCATGTTTTACTTCAGAAAATCCCTTGGCACTGAGAGCTCGGAGTCTAAACTTAATAAGAGGCGTATTTTCAAGAGTTAGCTCAGGATAATTAAGGCATACATTGCACATTCAACATTTATCTTTCTCCACCAGGCTGGCTCTGATCATGACTTCCTGATGTAGGCTCAAGAGACAAACTTCAGGGTTTAAGGGATGAGGTCTGCTGGCTACAGCTAGAAACCAGCCATGAAAAGCCCTGTTAGCCCACACCTTAAGGTTTGCTAATGATTTCTTAGTTTTATATCTTACTACAAAACAGCTGATTTTTTTTTTTATTTCTTCCACTTGGTTACAGTCCATTTTAATCAAGAAGCTTACAGAACTTTTCAAATGAAGAAGACAACATGTGCATTCTTCTATCAGTCCTGGCTGCAATCAGTACTGTCACAGTTAGGAAAATATCCAAGGCAGAACATGTATGTTTCTCCTTTAAGTTTCATCAGACTGTAACGACCTGTCACAGAATCTACTCAGGCCACCAAACTGCACACAGTGAAGACTTCATTTAAGGAACAGATGTGAACATACAATTGTTTTACCAAAGTATATGACCATTTCAACCATATCTTAATTCATTTTGCTTTTCCAGCCTTTCTCAAGTAGCAAATGTTTTGCCCTGAACCACTTCAATTAACTATACAAGCCAACATATTTAATAAAGTGAAGATTATTGTTTTAAATAAAATTAGAATAATCGCTTCATAATTCATCTCTTTTATAAAGTTAGACTCTTTAGAATATGTCTTCTTAAAGCTAAATAAATAATACTTCAATGGTTTTGTAACTGTGGAGACATGACAGGTGGGTAATTTGAGCTATTCTCCAGGTAGCCTCATGATCAGTTCACCCTGGCAAGTAGCATATGCTTGTAGGGACTCTATCACTATATTGGCAAACAAGAAAGTTCTACTTGGAGAATTTTGTCTCAGGAAATGAATGGATAAATCAAGACTCAGACTTGATTTTACCTGTAAAAGCCAAAGTATAGGGATTCCTCTATATCTCTCATGTCTGACCGGTGCCTTTAGCCTCTGCATAGAGAAGTCCTAGTAGTAGGAGCCTCTTAGAAATTGAAAATGGCCTGATTATCCACCTGAGTTGAGACCACTCAGAAATCAGTGAGGGCAGCAGAAGCTGTAGCACAAAGCCAGCTTAAACTCTTAAACCTACTGCGCTGAAGGCCTGTTCTTGGCCTATCTGGCAAAATCAGAAGCAGCCATGGCTTGCAGTCACACAGGCAGTTTTGGTTGCTGCTTGTCCCTTCTTTAACCAGCTGGGGCTAGGGTGGGCAAACTGGGAGCCTTTGGTGCCGTACAGCCTTTCACCCACGTTTAAATATTTTCTATTTAAAACATCTGCCTCCACTGCAGGTAACTTCGTGCTGTCCAGCCAAAGGCAGCCACAAATTGAAGAGCTCACATGGTGAGCAGGAGGCTTAGAGTTGGAGCCACCACATCCAGTCCAGCCACAAAGCTGGCAGATGGTAGTGGCCCTATAGCTGGGGTGGCTAGACAGAGAAAGAATAGAAAGAATGAAATGGGTGCAGGTAGGCACTTCCCCCTGAAGCCTGGACTTAGGTATACCTGGGAATTTCACTCTCCCTAGGCCCCAGGATAGTTGCCAAATTCCTGTGTGGGGAAGCATGGAGCACTGAGAAGTATGTTCTGAATGATAAGAGCTGCAGAAGCCAAAGTGCTTGTGACCCTGTCCACAAAGAGCCCAGGAGCACTGCACCACACTGAGCACAACTGCTCTTAACATCTCAGGGAGAGCCCATGAAGGGGGTGGATGTGAGTGGGCATAGGGGTTCTGGGTTGTCAGTGAGAAATGGTTCCCAGTCCCTCAACAATTGTCCTGGACACTTAAATCTTTCCTTCCCAGGGCCCTTGCAACGGAGGGAGCCTTCTTAAGCAGTACTCAATTGCTGAACTTACAATTCTTAAGGGACATGTCTTTTATTTCCTCCTTCTTTCCTTGTTTGGGGTCTGATCCTCCCCCCCACTTTACCCCGCGTTTAATAATATACGATTTGGCTCACTTGGGCCAGGAAAAGAGAGAAGGATTTTTTCTTGGAAGTCTACAGAAGGTGAAATTGAACGTAATGATGGAGGCTAGTTATTCCTGAATAGATCCCACCATCACCACCAAAACAAAACAAAACAAAACAAAAAAACACCCGCGGTAGGCTCTGGAGTAGCTTTCGTTCGAGAAGTACTTTTTCAGCACTCCAGCCCAGCCACAACTTTTGTGGGTAACCTGGAAGAAATCTTAAATATCTGTTTGTTAATGTCTCCCCACAAAATCCCTGGGTCACAGAGATTGGGAGGGTGGCTGCAGGAACTAGGAGAAACCCCTGGAATAGAGAATTATTGTAACGCACACTTCCTCTGCCAGATCTCTTTGCCAAAGCATTTTTCTTAAATGTCTGATAGTGACAAATCAAGCCGTGTTTGTTCCAATCCCGAGCGCAGAGGTGCGAGGTGGGTCACACGCTGTGGCTTTCTTTCTCTGGGGTTCCTCCTTAAGGAGTCTGAAGTGCAACCTTGAGCAATGGTTCAGAAAGGGTAACTCAACTCGAGAAACCGGCTCAAAGGGCAGCAGGGATTCCTGTGGGGAGCCAGAACATCCCAGGGTCTGCGCTGGGGTCCCTTCAGGTTCTCAGGGAAGGTGGGCAGATATGGCTTCAGATCACCAGAGCTAATCTCTTGTCTGGTGCTCGCTGGGAATCCCTAGGAGGAGCACATTGCTGGGGACCCCCTCGCTGCTCCACCCAGGTGCTGTCTTGAGCCCTATCCCCACGCAGGTTGCTCTCCTGGCTGCGGGCAGAACTGTGGGCAGAGTCAGAGGGAAAAGCCCAGTGGGAAAAGGTGCCTTCCAGGTTACAGAGCCCGCTCGCCAGCCGCAGTAACCGCAAAGCTCCTGCCGCGGGAATACAATATATAGGCTGGCGGTCACCTGGCAGGCTGCGTGCGCTCCTCCTTCTAGGCAAGGAGCCCCTGGCCTTGGAAGCTCTGGTCCCTAAACTTTTTGGGAGAGCTGAAAGGAGAGAAAGGAAACTGGCAAGCATTTCCAGGATCGGGGACCAGGACTTCAGCAGAGGTAGAACCCCCGTTGACTGCAGCCTGCCTGCTTCCGGCTGTCACCTGAGAGCCTAGAGCTTCTCCCCTGGCCCTTTCCAGCCTACTGTCCGGTTCTGCGAGCGGGCATTACCTGTCTGAGTCTTGCAAAACAGCTGGTGGTGTCCAGTAGGGCTCAAGCTTGCAGTACCTTGTCTGAGGCACTGGGCTGCGCGGTCCAGGGTGAGATGGCAAACCGGGTTCCAGAGAGCTGAGCTCGAGCTTCCCGGGCAACCACAGAGGCTGCCCAAAGGCCAACACGGCTGAAGGAGGCGTGGGGAAGACAGAGCAACCGCCAGAGCAGCCCCGCCCGTTTTCTCCACTCCCTATCCTAGCCAAAAAGGATGCTAGGAAACTTCTTCCTGCCCAGGGAAGAGCTCTGGAGTTCAGCAGAGCTCCAGTGGACTTTAGGGGGAGCTGTACAGGCAGAGCTTAAAGAAGGTTCCTAAATCTCTTGAGCTCTTCGCTATAATGGCAAGTGCCACCTTCTTTGCTCCGTGACCAGACTCTCCTAAGTCGCCTGCCTTCCAGCCTCTTCGCGACTTTACTTCAGAGCAGCCTTGCTCCAGCCGCTCCTTGTCTCGGCCAAATTGCGCACCGCGGGACGCAGGTAACTCAGCCTGTGGCCCTTGCGCCCCTCTTGGGGTATGCACGCCCTAGAAGGCAGCAAGCAGCCCTCTCGCCCTAATGGCACTGTAGGCGGCAGTTGCGAACTCTTCCTGCCCGCCTCTCTGCCGCCTGTTCACTGCTCCAGCCTTTTCCGGGAGCCCTCTCCAGCCAGTACGCAAAAGCCTAAACGTCCCCTTTGCTCCAAGAGGGAGCGGCTCCCGGGAAGTGGGCTCCAGGCAAGCCTCACATCCTGCCACCGCTGCTGCCGCCTCCAAAATATGCCTAGAGTAGGGGTAAGAGGGTAGTGGAAATCGCCTACAGCTTCGTCTCCGTTGCTTACAGTTTGGTGCCTCCGGGCTGAATGATTGCACCGGGAGGAGGTGGGGATCAGAGAGAACTGTTCTGGCGCGTCACGAAAAAGGGTTGCTGCTGCTCCTCCTCCTTCTCATCTACACCCCCTTTGGATTTGGGAGTGAGGGGAGGTAGATTGGGAAAGGCTGCCAACCCTGAGTCCCCCATCCCCTGTTTTTTTTGTCGTTGTTGTTGGTTTTTTTGGTTTTTTTTTAAAATAAGTGCTTCCCTCTTACCTTCACGGGGAAAAGGAAAGTGCGTCCCAGGAGCGCCGTCTAGCGTCCGTACCAAAGTAGGCCGGCATACAGGATTGGGACGAGCGCTGAACTGAGCGCAGACACGGAAAGCCACTAAACAAAGTTTTTCAGCTAACCTGGTCCTTGATTCCACTTATTGAACAGGTATCTTATTTCAGCCACGAGTTCACCTGCTTAGATTTCCCCCAGGCCAGAACATAATGCTATTACAACGCAGGCCACTAGCTTCCTAGTACCAGAGAACTCCTGTTTACCACCCATCCCACGTTAGAGATCCTTACGTCTCGGTTCTCCAGCCCCACCAATCATAGGATGGGCAGGGAGGGTCTTGGGATCTCACTATGGGCTCGGAGATGGAGCCCAGGCCACAAACCCAGACAAAGACCCGGGTCCAAGAGTGTCGATGCTGTGCGCCTGAGGCTCGCCAGCGATGCTCATTACCACCTGCTCCCCAAGGTCATGCAGCCTGAGAGCTCCTCTGTTTAAGAGTGCTAGGGGAAGAGGGACTAAGACTCAGGAACCGACAGGGTCTGGGGTGCAGAGGATGAAGAGTCCCATTTTCACGCCATGTATCTCCCAGAGCGTCCCGCTCGGCTCACAGACACCTTGCTGATTAACACACTTAACAGGATTGCTCATTTAACGGGTCACCCGAGTGCTGTGCTCCAGAATTTGCTGCTGCGCTGTGCTCCGATTAATTTGTCTTTCCCTGAGCTTTCCCCAGCTGTCCTCCAAAGGCTGCTTCATTTCTCTCCATTAGCTACAGAGAGCGAGAGTGGGAGAAAAGAGAGAGAGAGAGAGAGAAGTGAGAGAGGGGTGGGGGTGGGGAGGAGAGACAGAGACCGAGATAGAGCAACTGCGTGTTGTGCAGCGCAGCCACTACTTCCTTTCTTCTTCCTTGGTCGCTTAACCTCGATCCACTGTCCACTTAACTTTTAAGGCCCGAGCTTGAGCACAATTAAAGTCATTATCCCTCACTGACCTCTCATGCCAAGTTTATGCATTCTATTTTCCGTGGACCATCTCACCTATCAAATCCCACGAAACCCTATCCTGGAAAATGCCTTATGCAATTGAGGTTAAGTCAGAGACTCTAGAGAGGTCAGATGTAAAAGAAAATGTCCTTTAGGCAGGAACCAACATTAAGTTACCCTTCCAGGTTTTTGTTGTTTATATTCAAGGGAGCCAGAGTGGGGGCGGGGATGGGCTGTGTTTTTGAAACAGAGAGGATATCCTGCAGTTTCTGCTTGTTTTGTAACAGCTCTTCTTTTCAGGTAAAAGGCCATTCTTCAAACAGAGACTAGACAGTCAATTCTCTCTTCATCTTTGCTATAGAGTTCATGTAAATTTCCTTCTGCCTGTGAGCTTGCCTTGCACAGCCCTCATCATTTCCAGCCTATCCAGCCCCATCTAGATTAACAGTTACTAGCACTTAATGCCATGTGCTTCCAAGCAGGCCAGGACTGCAGCAACACAGTGTAGAAGAACACCATCTCCTCACTTCTCACTTTCCTGCTTGGGTGCCTATCACCTACAATCTAGCCTTTAGCATAATGCCAAGCCCTCAAGCCCTGAGCCTGAGCTAAACAGCTGTGTTGTCATGGGTGAGGCCATTTGATCAAACCACTAGGCTCCTCACTTACATTAGGTAATTGAGCCAGCAGTCAGGGTGAACAGAGCTCATTCGAAGATAACAGCCAATAATATCCTTAGGTAAATCATCAAGTAAACACATTAAAAACAAAATATAACAAAAAAAAATCCTGTCTTGTCGATTCTTGCTTTATTCATTTCTGGATACCCAATTTGACCCAACTTTACTCTAACACCCAGAGCTTTTATGTATCCAAGTTCTGCACCTTCTATTCCAACAAAACTTACTCTCCTATGTACCTACCATTCTTTCAGTACTCTCCCTGCTGATGACAGTGGTTGGTGTTCTCGTTTGATTAATGCTTAACAAGTTTGGCTAACCTCACTCTCTTGGGTAATATCAACCTTCACCAGAGACTTAAGAAGACTTTCCAGAATTAGGACTTTAAGGTGCCATGGCAGATCACTGGATTTTCTTTGGATGAGGAAAGGTCTCTTGGTACTCATCAAAGAGAGCTGATTGTTTGGCCAATCATACTCATCTAGTTTATGTTTAAATGAAACAATCTTAAAGGAGTTGAGTGATGAAGGAATAAGGTCCAGAAAGAAACAAGATGCCAAGAAAATGGGAAGAAAACCACTGACCTCTCAGAAATGATTTAGTGAGACTTCATGCTCTAGGGCATTGCTCCTAAAAGTGTTATCCATGGGCCAGCATTATTGGGGCATCACCTGGGGGCTTGTTAGAAATGCAGAATCTTGGGCCCCACTCCCAGAACTACTGAATCAGAATCTTCACATTAACAAGATCTTCAGGTGGTTTCTTATACATATTAACAATTGAGAAGCATTTTCAGAAAAACCTTTCAATGCTGCCTAGCCCAGGAAAGGAAAAAGGACAGTGAGTGTAATCACCCAAGGAGCTAATAATGAGATCTGGCCTTACCATTATCATGTGATAAGCACCAAAGAATGAAGCCAGAGTCATATTTGTTAATGCCAGTTTGTCCCAATCTATTTCATAACTATGGACTATACATCAAATTATGGTTAGTATCTCTACCGACAGATGCCCTTTTTGCAAAACTGCTCTTGGTTACATGAAGAAGTAGGTAAATGTGGGCATGGCTTAATACAACTCAATCACTACTGCTGAAGGAATAAATAAATTTCCATATTCCACTAGGATAGAGTCAGTAACATCATCTTCCTAATAATATTAAGAGCAGGAATTTTACAGAGTTTAGCTAATTATAGACACTCAATATATGCTCACTGATAAATGGTGAGAGGAGTTGGTATTTAGTGAAGACAAAGGTCCTTAAGAAGTTAACAACTAGGATAAGTAGCTTTGCAAAAAATAACCAAAAATATACTGAAGTTTATTCTCTCTGCCCAAGGCAAATTTTAAAGTTGCCTGTTAGGATAATAAGGTGAGACCAGAGAACAAATAGTTATTGAGTGTCTACTACATACCAGATGCCTTACATATCTGATCTAATTTCATTCATGTTCCTAAACATGATTGATGGCCAAAATTACTGGTTTAGCATCTTGTTAAAGATTCCTGGGACCATGCCCCAAATCTATTAAATCAAAATCTTAGGGAGTGGATCTCCTCAGGTGGGGAGCACCTTTCTAAGCAAAATTCAAAACTCATGAATCATAAAGAAAGAGATTGATAAATTTTACTACATGTAGATTAAACATTTCTGCAAAGAAAAACAACTCCATAAGCAAAGTTAAAATACAAACTATAAATGGGGAGAAAAAAATGCAACAACTCAAAGGAATAATTTTATTAATATATATAAAGGGCTTTTACAAATCAATTAGAAAAAAATAAAAAATAAAAAACAATAGAAAAATAGTCCAAGAACATGAACGAATACTACACAGTTAAAAAAGAAAATGGACATATATACATGGGGCAATAACTGAAAATTAAACCATAATGTCAAAGAATAAATATTCTATCATGCAAAGTATTAGAAAGCATGTAAAGAAATGTACTCTTTCATTCACAGTTAGCTGGAGTGTAAACTAGTGGGATCACTCTGGAGAACAATATGGCAATGTCCATTGAAACTACCAATATGAACCAATTCACTATATATTTATATATTTATATATATATATATATATATGTATATATATATATATATACATATATATATATATATATGTATGTATATAATCTCAGTGAATACTCAAGACATTGGCAACAGTGGTTCATTTTTGGAAAAGGGGATGATTGGCAATATGAGGTGAGAAACAAATTTGTTTTATTATGTTTTATGTGGTACACTGGAATTCATCACATCCTTACTATTAAAGTCCATTAGACCATTTACCTTGTGATATTGAGTACCTGCCACTAGAGTAGAAAGAGCATATTACCCCACTCCACTGGGGTGAGTTATGTGACTTGCTATGACCCAAGGAATATTAGCAGACTTCATGCTAATGACTTGGCCTCTCATTCTTCTGAAACCCACAAGTAGACCTGGGTAGCTCCTGGTCCAAGGAGAATGATGAGATACGTGAAACTTAAAACCATCTCATAGCATGGCCAAGCTCAGGCACACCAAAATGAGATCAGTTGAACCCAAGTGGACTTACAAACTAGTGAACAAGAAACATAAATGTTTATTATTGTATGACAGTGATACCTTGTGGGGGGGTTTTCTGGTCACAAATCATTATTGCAGTAGCAACTGACTAATGCAATTCCCTTTATACATGTAAATATTCACTATGTGCACCTATTATTTTCTACCTAACAAGTATTTGTTTTGATCATAAACAACCTAATTCTCTATCACTGGGACATGGATTGAACAAACTATGGAACATCTGTACCTACTTTCAACTTCAGATTTATACTAACTTAATCCCAGTAACAAATAGAAATTTTACTCCTACATAGCTATGTTCCCCCTTCCATTTTGAACCATTATTATATTAATTACCTCTATATGTTACAAATCCAAGAATACATTGTTAAAATTACTACTTTATATAATTTTATGTCTTTTAAAGAAGCTGATAAAACAAAGAAAAGCAAATACATATTTATATATTTTATAATATTAATCTTATTTACCATTTCAGATTCTCTTGTTTTTCCCTATGGATCTGAGTTACCATCTGGTGTCATTTCTTTACTCTAATATAACATTGCTCCCATCCACCTCATTTGTTCTGTTATCATCAAATACATCATATTTCTTTGTGTTATAAGCCCAGTAGCATAATTGTTTTTACACATCTGCTTTTAAAATCAATGAAGAGAATAAAGGAAAATAAATATTTATTTATATTGTCTTTTATAATTATAATTACCTTTACTGATAATATATTGTGACAATTCTGGACACTGATTTCCATCCCAGCTTCCTGGGGCTTGTTTTTGTTTATTCTTGCTTATATGTTTAATAACTTGACTAGTCAATATTAGTGAAATCTATTTTTTCCACCTGTAAAGCGTTTGGCAACATTCCTCAGAGGACAAAGCCTTGGCCATGCACACAATCATTCTCCAATGACTGTGGTTGTAGCAAGACTGTCTCTTTCTCTGACCTCTCTGTTAGGCTGTGTGCCTCATTTGGTATCACACCCAGCTGTTATGCTCCTCTAGCCGGGTTAATTTCTCTGTTTTCAACAATGTCCTGGGCATAAATTGTTTCATAGTCTGATCCAGTTAAATTTGGGCATTGCTAGCTTTGGGGGCCAGGTTTGCTTTGACCCCAGGAAGGTTCTTCTTAGCTCTCTCTTTCCCTGATTCTCTCTAGTGAACTAGCTACCTTATGGTTTAGCTTGTAGTTGTTAATTAAAAGAAGCTATGAACCTTCTCTTCTTTACTTAGCACTGAAATCCTCATTGTTTTTAAGGGTGTCCTTAGGCTTGAACTTCCCTCGCATTATGTTACAAGTAAGTCAGTTCATTTCAGGAAAACTTCAGAATTTTATGTTCTAATGGACTGTCTCTCTACCTAGACAAAACCTCTGACCCACTACCTCAGGCAGGGGCAGTAGTCTCTGACCTCCTTCACTTGTGTCTCCTGGCATAAACCTTTGCCCTACAAGTGAGCTAGTGTGACTGCAGTCAAGGCCCCAGTATCTTTATCCTGCTATGCCTTGGGCAGAGCCTCTGTTCTGTAATGGGGTCTGAGTAGAGAAAAAAGTTCTCAGTGTATCAACCACACTCACAAGGATTTTAGCATCTTCAAATTCAACTTGGATCAGATAAGAAATGTTGGCCTGCCCCTTCCAGCAATATACCATATGCCTTGATTGGGAGCTGAGGATAGAGGAAGCACCATCTTCCTGGCCACACACATATAGTAGAACTTTCATCAAGTTGAGCTTGGTAGAGGGAAAGAAAGAAGCAGTCATAGATGAAGTGCCACAAACCTTGTTTTTACTTAGTTTTAGTAGATTTTCTTGAATAAATATTTCATTATTTGCTGCATGCCCTCAGGCCAATTTCCAGATTTATTTAACTTTAATTTTCATCAGTTATGTTGGTTTCACCAGGGAGTAGATCTGTGGAGCTCCTCATGCTGCCATCCCAGAAGTGGAACTTTTAAGTGAGTTTTTAAAGTGAATAACTTTGTAAAAGGGATATGGATAACAACATACGCTCTGCCATCAGGAAGCAAATATTTACCAGAAGGAAGAAGAAAACTCAAAATTCACAATAGCACAGGTAAGAATATAGTGAGTTCACTTCAAACAGAAGAAATTGTAGGAAGTCAGAGGAGGGAAGAATAATGTTGGAAGAGATCAGGGAAAGTTTCATGAAGGCGGTGGCATCTGAAGGTAGTTTAAAAGATAAGTGTATATGAAGAGGAGGAATTTCAGGCAAAGGGTGTAGCATCAAGGCATCCATTTGTTCAGTTAATATTTATTAAGAGCCCACTATATGCCAGACACTGTTTCTTGGTGCTGAGCATATGGCAGTGAGCAAAACAGATATAAATCTCTGCCTGAATAAAACTTAAATTCTGGTGGCAGGGAGGTGGCTAATGGTGGGGTGGGTACAGAAAAGAAATATGGTATATAAGTAAGTGGCATAATACAGCAGAAAATGGTGTTATAAAAAAACGTAAAGCAGAGTAGGTGATATGGAGAGGGCCAGGAAGATTATTATTTGAAATAGGGTGGTCAAGGAAGGCCTCATAGGAAATCAAAATCTGAAGAATGTCTTAAAGGAGATAAGGGAAAAATTCCACTTTTTCTTATCAGGGACAGAGTGTTCCAGGTAGAAGGAATGGAAAGTGCAAAGGCCCTGAGGCGGGAGCATGCTCAGCAAAGAACAGTAGAGACCAGTTTGGCTGGGACTGAGTGAGGGAGAAAGTGATGAGAGAAAGTGATTGTAGGTGAACCAGAGAATCTAAGCATAAGCAAATGTGGGTGGCAGAACTTTGTAGCACGTTTTGCAATTTATGGCCCAACATCCCTAGAAAGGACCTAGAACAATGGTTTGGAGCCAAATTGTGGAGGACCTCAAATGTCAAGCTGAGGCGTTTGTATTTAACTTAGTGGGAAAGACAGAGTTTCATAGGTACTAGCCTTCGAATCCAGATTCGAGAGTAAGTAGTATATGCCAACTTTTCTTCTCTCTTCATCTTCCTCCTTGCTTTATCCCCATCTCCCTACTGAGGCCTGAAGTGGACAAGCAGCAAGGTCAGGCATCAGAAGGTGGTTACAGACTAGGGGCAACCATTACACTGACTCTCTCCCCTCCTATTTCAAGCTTTGATTGACTTCATACTTGGGAGGAGATCCTTGCCTAATTTGACAAAACTAGCTCCTATGTTTTACTACAATGTCAGAAAATTTCTCCTATATTTCACCTAGATCTCCTTACCTTTGGTTTACTCCTTAAAGAAGCAAGTAACTCTTCTATCACCTTGGGTTTCTGAAGAGAGCAGGAAAAAAAATATAAGCCTCAGACTGAAAAACTTCTATTACCATCAAAGAAAGGAAGTGAATATTTATTTTTATAATCACCAAAAAACCCTTTGTCAAAGGAAAATCAAATATTGCTAAGTATCAGCACATTTTCCAGAAAGGTAAATTGAGTTATAAATGGCCTTCTAAAGCAATTGATTGGAGTTTGGGCATTTATCACTAAAAGAAGATCCTCTGTATTGTAATAAAAGAAAATCTCAATCACAACAACAACAACAACAACAACAGCAACAGCAATACAGAACTTAAAGAAGCACCTCTGATATGTAAGGAAATGGTTTTACTACATCAGGAGCCAATATTGTCTCTTTAAAGATACTTAAAATTGAACTTGTAATTCAAGTAGCAATGCTGTAGGTTAAGGGTTCTGTTTCATTATGAATACTTTTAAGGCATGGAGAATCTGGGGCCAATCTTAAAGAAAGGAAGCTCCATAAGGCAATTAATTACTGCTGTGTGTTTCTAGATAAACATTCTTATACAGTGTTTTAGCAATTGAAACTCTCATCTGTCACTTCAGCTTATTTGTGACATGAGGAAAACTGCTTTTTTTATTATTATTAAGATGCCTTGGCAACATCATATGATTCTGTAGTATATTATAGACCATCAGAGAAAATTTAAGTATCCTCAACATCAATTTCCTGTCAAGTATATAGTACTGCTTTCTCAGTATTTGAAAACTGGCATATATATGATAACTTTTTATTAACCAGGATGCTGGATTCACTAGAACATCATTTTCCTTAGCCAGACCCATTAACTGATACTCTAACATAAGAATCATGTTTTACTAGGAAGTATTGTTACAGAGCAAGAACAAACACCAGGAATAATAGCTTTATCACTGCATGTCATGGACAGATGGCCTTATAATCTGCTCAAAACTTAAAGACAAAGATCTTTTAACAAAATTTCAAAACCTTAGTCAATTAAGCTGCCATAACAAAAATACCATAGACTAGATAGTTGAAATAACAAACATGTATCTCTTACAATTCTGGAGGCCGGATGTCTGAAATCAGGATGCCAGCATGGTCAGATTCTTAGTGATGGCCTTCTTCCTAGTCTCCTTGTATCCTCACATGATGGAAAGACAGAAAAAGCAAGCTTTTTAGTGTCTCTTCTTTTAAAGGTACTAATCCATTAATAAGGGTTCCACCCTTATGACCTAATTACCTCTTAAAGGCCCCACCTCCTAAGACTATCACATTGGATGTTCAGATTTCAACATGTGAATTTGGGAGGGACACAAGCATTTAGTCCATAACAAACTTCTCTAAAAGTGCCCACTTTGGGAAGAATGCTTAACTTAAAAGTGCCAGCAGCCATTGAAAGCCTCCAATAAGAACTGTGCCCAACACCTATCTCCATACCCACACAGTATAAATCTTCACATCTTAGAATATAAAACATCTTAGGGATCTGAGTAAGTGTTATTTACTTCCCATGAAGGTACCAAAGAAAACTCACACCTGTCAAAAACATCACTAATTAATTTATAAAAACTAAAATTTCATTTCGTTGGACTTTCACTGCACACTGGTTATTTTAGATCATACATATTGAAGCAAAGGAGCAAAGCTCCATGTAGAACATACTAGGATAGGAATGAGAAAAGCTGAGAAATTTTTCTGTTGCTGTTGTTGTTGTTTTGTTGTTGTTCTTAAAGTTCTGGTTCTTCTATTCATCTGTTCCTTGTTTGGTATCTCTGTCTTTTTCTCTCTAAACTGCCTTGGAGGAGGAAGTGGCAAATATTGTCAAGATAAGAATATGGTACAGAATAATAAAAAAGTGCCCACAAAGCATTTAGAATGACAGAGACAAATATCAGCTAGCTACTATTAAAGTATCATTAATAAGCTAAAAATAATAATTAGACACATTTAGCGAAAATAGTGGGCTAACATAAAATACACTCTTTCATAGAAGAAATAAAGGATTTGGATCTTGATATTTTTCTTTCTGTTCTTCCTAGTACTGTCATTCCATCACAAATCATTGCTGTCATCTGTTCTCAAGTCTTCTGAGTCAATCTCCTTATGTGATGATCGGGACTCAAACTTATTTCTCTTCTCCTTGTCAAGGTCACAAGCTCTAGACATAAGAGTTGAGCCCATGAATTCACTCCAAATTAACGAGAACCATTGTCAATTTTGAATATTCTAAATCTTTCAGTTAGAAAGGGTCAATAACAGAACTTTCTCTTTCATATGCCAAAACTTCATATAAGAATCCTAATACCTTTTCAGCAATTTAGAACCTACGCCACTTTAGATCGTCTTTCACTCTTCTTGTCAGAATTATGGCATAAAAGTGTTATGCTTTAAATTATTTATCATGTCACTTCTAAGAGTCATCTCTTTTTTTAGCTGAATTAAGAGATTAGGAGCATTGGAATACAATAACCCATTGACTTTGAAATATACATATGGTAAAATTATTTTTAATGATATTCTTGATTTATATTTTAATTTTAAATGTACAGATAAAGTGGTATCATTAAGCATACTTTAACTTTCTGTAATAAATCAATGGTACCTTAATTATTGTGTGATAATGTAAGGACACATAAATTATTCATATATAACTACAGAAAATTGAATTTTTAATACTAGCTTTATTTTCCATATTCTGGTCTCATCTCAGTCATTAGTGGAAAATAGTCTATTTCACAGCCGCTGCTAATATGACACAGTTGGCACTCTTTACTCAGAATAGGCTTAAGAGTGAATGAAATGAAAAATGTCAATGTTGTAGAATATAGATTAGATGAGAACATACTTCCAGGGAAATTGAGCATTTACACAATGACAGAATAAGGAATGAGTTCTCAAAAATGTTATCATTGGTTAAAAGAGAATTTATGCATCCAAATATTTTAGATTTTGTGGGTTTTTTTAATGTTTTTTTTTTCTTATTTAACTCATTATTTGATAACAGTGTGCTAAGGCTAAGGACCTGCCTGTCGCTTCCTGTTTGCTCCAATTCACCTGTGCACTTTGCTTCTGTCCCCTAAGGACCTCAGTGAGCACAGAACTCTCACTTTATGCCAAGTTAGGTGAAGAACCAGCAAGGGTGAGAACCAGGCACCAGTGGTGTGATGGAAGCTATGGATACAACCCCTTGCAAGGTCATAGTTTTGTCATTTAGGCATTCTCCTACACTGATACAAAAGTGCAAAGATGAGACAAAGGCCCTATTTATCCTCTCTCTGCAGTACCAGTTGCCATGCCACAGAAACTCCTCCACTCACTTCACTACCCAGGTGCGGGAATCTTTAGTAAGAATGACCAACTTGATTCTTCTCCTGCTTCCTTTTGAAATCTAGCCCATAGGAGCACAGGCTGCCCCTCTGGTTCTTAAAGGTTACCATTTAGTCATTTCACCTAGGCCTTCTCTTTCCCAGTAGTATTCCACACTTGAAACTTTCCCTCTTCTCCTCTCACTCTTTGACTTTCCCTATGCTCCAGCTCCTTTGACCTTTGTTCTCTATTTGCAAAGAGAAGATAGGTTATAATGTGTCGTTGTGATATGCATAGTATTGAATGCTAATGGAAGCCTTTTCTTTATCCCCAAGAAGAGTCTAGGAATGTTCAGCTCTATAGCAATAAGAGAAATCATTTTGTGTGGGGGATTGGACCCACAGTGCTAGATTATCCAAAGGCAAACAAAGCTCTACTTATTGCACCAACAATTCCGCTATCCCCTCCCACTCCCTTACCAAGAAGAACAAATTCTGAAAGATGTTGGTAATTGATAAATAAAGGGGAAAAGGCACTGATTTAGTCGTACAGTATAAAATTATAACTTTAAAAATGCTTTCAATTATTTTAATGTTTGGCTCTTTTATTGGGGGGAAGTATAATCTTGGTACTTAGGACCTCTAACACGGGGGTCCCGAACCCCAGGTTTATGGTCTGTTATTAACTTGGCTGCACCGCAGGAGTTGAGCGGCCAGTCCATGAGGAAAACTTCATCTGTATTTGCAGCCACTCCCCAGCGCTAGCATCACTGCCTCAGCTCCACCTCAGATCATCAGGCATTAGATTCTAATAAGAGTACCAGTCTCTGGTGCCAAAATGGTTGAGGACTGCAGCTCTAAGGGTCTTGTCCTTGCCCCAAGGCTAGGTGCGAGGAGGTGGACTGTTAACAGCCATTGCCACAACCATTTCCTCCTTGTAAGATTAAGCATGGCTAAGATGCAGGGAGGAAAGGAATGCAAGCTGTATACAGCACATGGGACACTGCAGGTGTAATAATATCTCTAGCCTCTTTAATGGTTTTAGGCCCTTTAATTCTCATTAGAGGGCCTGGGATGCCTCTACTTTGCTCCTGGGATATGTGTCAATGACTTAATGCCAAGCCAAAATGATTAGTTCAACTGTGAAGAAGATTCTTTTGTGACACTCCTAACTGTGAACCTTCCCTACAAGTGTCTATCCCCTCCAGAGCTTATTGTCACTAACTGCTCCACTAAAGCTCATCAGCCAATCACGTTTATACTTCTCCTTTCTGTCTTAGATTCTTCCTCCCTGCTTTCTGCCCTCTCCAAAAATCATTAAAGTAAGACACAATTTGGTAAACTATTTTCTAATAATAATTTTTAGGGAGTGGTCATTTACAAAAATAACATGAGCTTAGAAGTCAGATAAACTTGGATTCATAGTCTAGCAGCACTGTTACTTATGAGCTGTATGACCTTGGCAAAGTAATCAAACTGACTGTGCCTCAGTCCCTCATCTGTAAAATGGGTTAATAATAACCACTGACTTCATTAGAGAGTGTTTTAGGAATGAAATGATATAAAATAAGAAAAGTACTCATAATGGCAGATAGATACTCAATAAGTATTAGTTCTTTCCTTCCCCCAATAAGAAAACACATGTCTATTTGCACAGTGAAGTTACTCAATGTCTGGGATATGTATCAACAAATATTTTGTTGTTTTAATTTAAACAGCAAAATATTTATGGACCACCTACTATGTGGCAGGCACTCTTGTAGATTCCATGGATTAGCACTGAATAAAACAGAAAATTCTATAACCTCATGGGGCTTCTATTCTAATGGAAATATAGACCCTAAAATATAAACCAGGCATGTGTATAACATGCCATATGTTGATAAGTGATTTGAAAAGAAATAAACCATAACAAGGTTATAGGTTGTGTGGGGTAGGCAGCAAGAGCTGCAATTTTAAATAAGATGCTCAAAGTGGAAAGATCTATAAAGATATCTAGGGGAAGATCATTCTAGGCAAAGAAGACACAACAAGTACAAGAAGGTGGGGTTGTGCCTGGTATGTTCAGAGAACAAGAGTCCAGTGTGGCTGGAACAGTGTTAATGAAAGGGGCAATAACAGAGTAGCAGAGAGGTAAGGGGTGAAGTCAGATCATGTAGGACTTATGGACCATAGTAAGGAATTTGGCTCTTTGAGTGAGATGAAAAACCACTGTTAGGTTTTCAAGCACCACAGGGACATGATCTGATATGCTTCCTAAAAGTCACTCAGCAGTTGAATTGAGATAGACAGCAAGGGGAGAAAGGGCAGAAGTAGAAATCCAGTCAAGAGATGATGGTGGCTTAGACTAGAGTGGTAGCAGTGGAGATGGAGAGAAGTAGACTGTTTATGATATATTTACCCGTGTCAAATGGTAGCAAATGCTTGAGAGAATACTAAATTAGCGTAAGGGTAAAAATTGTTGGGGTCTGGGTAAGGTTGTCAGAGAAGTCTGATGTTCATAGAACGCATTGCAGGAAAGAAGGACAACGTTGTGAAAAAATGTAGAAAATCTACTTGGGGCAGTGTGTGGAGAAAGAAAGATAACCGTAATCAGGCACCTTCCCACACCTGTAGCTAATTTCCAAGCAGAAGGAAACTTAGCACTTCTCCATTTATGTAACCATGTGCCTGGTAGGTGTGTATGGGCTTGTATTATCTGGGAGTGTGCCACTATTGTTTAACCAGTGTATAAAAGGTGGCTCTACCATGCATGGTGTGGGGCATTCCCTTTCTGGATAACACTGCCACCCTATGAGACAGTCTGTGCCCTTGCTGGAAAACTGCCACCCTGTGAGGTGGGCTGTACCTTTGCTGGAATAAAGAGCTATGTTGCAGTTGCCTGTGGCTCCCTGCATTTTCTTCTGATGGCCTGAGCCTTGTACTCCTTATCTTGGAACCACAAAACTACAGCAGCACACTTGGAGTAGCTGGCAAGTTCCCAGGTAAAAGAGTCATCTGCCCCACCGGAGAACAAGAGGGACATGTGTACATCCCCTCGCAGCCGTATTGATGACTAGGACTCCACAAAAGCCTTAAAGGCAGTTGATGGGTCCCTGATAAGTATTGAGAAGGCCCTCTTCTCCATAGAGGCACAGCTGCAGCAAAAAGCCCGAGCTATGGCCATCCCGGTGGCTGGGTGCTTTTAACAGCTTTGAAGCAGACTATGGATGAAGCTCTAGCAGAGGCCGTGCATGTACAAAAGCTGCAGCAAAAGGCAGATGCCTTGGATGCAAGGGTGCAACAACTGGATGCTGAACTCCAAGGACGTCCACCCTCGGAGTCACCTTCAGAGGCAGTGGACTCCTAGAGCACGTGAGTAAATTGTGAACACATGCTGAATTAGTGCAGATTATTCGTGAATTGGGCATGTGACAAGCTATGTTCAATTTGAATATGCAGGGACCGGATGATGAACGATTTATGGCTGCATGTAGGACTTAGTGTTAGGGACCACACTCTCTACTGTTTTTTAGCTTGTTGGCTGCTATCCTGGCTCCCTATGTGGGGAAACATACATGAAGTGACTAGAGCAATGACTGCTTTGAGGGATGTAGAAGGGAGACACCGTGAAGGTGGGGGCAGAAGTGTCCATGAAATAATACCCAGACCCAGAGGGACGAGAAGAAAAAGAAAAGTCTGGGGCAGGGTCCCATCTGGGTGACCTGAACACAAATGTGGACTGATTTGCTGTCTGTAGGAGTTGATCAAGATAAGACAGACCGCCAAGCTAATGCAGTGTTGCTAGAGTTATGGAGTCAGTTGAAACCTGAGCAGCAATTCAGGCATGGGCAGAAACTTCCCACTTAAAGAGCCAGGCCTGTGGCCTGTGAAGGATTTTTTGAAATCCCAGGACTCTCTGTTAACCTTTTATGATTAGGGAGAAAGCTGAGGTGCCCGTTTGGAGGGGATAGACAGGGACCAGAAGCCGCATGTGGAAGTAGAATCCACTGGTCCCCAAACAACGTGCAAAGAGCCCTAGCAATGGTGGATACTGGAGCTGATCGCAGTCTTACGTATGGAAATCCAGACAGATTCCCTGAACCAGTCGCCTATGTAGATGGCTATGGGGGAAAGACTTAATACTAAAGCTGTGACTTTTCTTCTTGGAATAGGATGTTTGCCCCCACATTCATATAAAGTGTATGTTTCTCTGGTGCCATAATATATTCTAGGGGTAGATATGCTACAAGTGCTCAATCTGCTGACCTCTGCTGGTGAATTCCGTCTGTGAGTCTGGGCAATGAAGACTGTAGTGCAGGGAAATACTCATCACCTGCCATAGAAAGTACCAGAACCAAGGTGCATTGTCAACGTTAAGCAATATCGCTTGTCTGGTGGACATGATGAAATTGGGCTATGATTCAGGAATTGGAGAAAGCTCAGATTGTGCGCCCCATCCATAGTCCTTACAATGCCCCTGTGTGGACAGTAAAGAAGCCTTATGGCTCGTGGAGAATGACTGGACTATTGGATAAACTGACTCCACACTGCATGCAGCAGTACCATCCATCCATGATCTAATGGATCAACTGACTACAAGGCTGGGAATGTACCACTATGTTTTGTATTTGGCTAATACTTTTTTCTCCATATATTTGGCTCTTGAAAGTCAAGATCAATTTGCCTTCATATGAGAAGGAAGACAATGGACTTTCGTGGTACTACCCCAAGGCTACCTGCATAGCCCAACAATCGGCCATGGGTTGGTAGCCCAGGATTTGACAACCTGGACCCGACTGGCAATGGCGGAATTGTTTCTTTATATTGATGATGTCATGTTAATCTCTGCTTCTCTTACAAATCTAGAACAAGTGGTGCTAGCGCTGTTGAAGCATCTGAAAACACGTGGCTGGGTGGTAAATGCAACAAAAGTTCAGGGACCTTGCTTATCTGTCAAATTCTTGGGTGTTGTCTGGTTGGGCAAGATGAAAGTTATCCCTGATGCTGTCATTGATAAGATACAAACATATTCACGACCCACTACAGTTAAGGAATTGCAGAGTTATGTGGGCCTTTTGGGGGTACTAGAGAATGTTTGTGCTCCACCTAGCACAGCTAGCATGGCCGTTTCATGGCCTGATCAAGAAAGGAGCTACTTGGGACGGGGATGAAATGGTAGAGGAGGTGTTTACCACCACTGAGTGGGTGATACAACAAGCCCAAGCCTTACAGGTAACAGAGCCAGGTAAACCTTTTGAACTGGATGTGCATGTAACAGCAGAAAGATATGGCTGGGCCTAGAGCAACATTCAGAATGAACTAGGACCCAGGGGAGGTTTTGGTCTCAATTATGGAAAGGTGCAGAAAGCTGGTACTCCCTAATAGAGAAGCAATTAGCAGCTGTATGAGCAGCCTTGCAGGCTGCTGAGGCAGTGACTGGCATGGCCAAAGTGCAGGTATGCACTACTTACCTTATACAAGGTTGGTTATGCACATGGATATAGGCTCCCAAAACATGGGCCCAAACCCCTACTCTGACAAAATGGGGTGCCTATCTGGAACAGCAGAGTGCCATAGCTGCTAGTCCTCTGGTTATGGAATTACAGATGGTTTTCGGCCCAGTTGAATTTACCACTGACAATATACTGGATGTTGAAGTTCCTACAGATTTAGAAGTGTCCCCCTACAAAGAAGGGAAGCACCCATACCCACTGATACGTGGTACACAGATGGGTCCAGTAGGGGGCAGGGAGCCAAGTGGGTAGCTATAGGTGAGCAACCAGCTACTGACCACATTTGGTATGATACAGGTATGGGCCAAAGCAGCCAATAGGCTAAACTACGGGCTGTATGGATGGTTATAGCCTATGAAGATGGCCTCTTGACTATTTGTACTAACAGGCAGTGTTTAAAGGCCTAACATTGTGGTTGCCTATATGAAAATGGCAAAACTGGCTAGCGGGCCATACACCTATTGGAGACATCAAGCCTCCAATAGGTGTATGGGAGGAACTCTGAAGGGGTGGAGTGTGCGGAGGAAGAAAGATAACCATAATCAGGCACCCTCCCACACCTGTAGCAACTTCCAAGCAAAAGAAAACTCAGCACTCTCCCCTTATGTAACCATGTGCCCAGTAGGCGTGCTCAGGCTCCCATTATCTGGCAGTGTGCCACTATTGTTTAACCAGTATATAAAAGGCACTGCTGCCATGTGTGTGGAGTGTGCCCTTGCTGGAATAAAAAGTTATGTCGCAGTTGCCTACGGCTCCCCCGCATGTTATTCCAACTGTCAGAGTCTCATACCCTTTATCTCGGAACCACAAATCTGCAGCAACACAGGCAGACATCCTTTCAGGGTGTTGTGATCCACCTAGGCCCCATTCCAAGTCAATTAAATCTGAATCTGTGAGGGTCGGGGCCTGTGGTATCAGTATATTTTACAGCTCCCCAGATAATCCTAAGGTACATCCAAGGTTAATAACCTCTGACCTAGATACAAGTCCTGCCCTGCCACTCAACTTTAGAGAGAGTTCCAGATGGGTTCCACTCCTGAAAATACTAGCGGGTTAGTTGAATCCATTACCTTGATCGTGTGATACTTAATCTCAGAATGTTGCCATAAATCGGGGACTTCAAAATCACTCCAAAACTGCTACCCCCATTTTTCAGTTAGGTCCTTCCCTTCCAATGAAGTTTGCTTTCTCGTAGTCATCCAATTCCAAACCTGGGTTGAGCTGCCATGTTAACAATCTCTCCTGATGTTCTACCCTATACTGTTTATCAAAGTTGCTTCCTCTAGGAAGCTCTGGTCACTTAATGCACAGTGGCAGAATGGTCCCCCTATTCCACTTACAAACATCCATACTTAGAGCTTAAAATACACCTCAGAAGTGCTTTACTAGTACGAAAGCAGTAGTTTCCAACATTGATTGCACATTAGAATCACTAGAGAAACTTTTTAAAAAATACCCAGACTCTGGCCTCATCCCAGACCAATTTAATCAGAATGTATAGTGGTGGGAACCAGGGATCAGCATGCTTTTAAAGCTCCCCAGTTTTTTCTAATGTGCAACCATAGTGGATACTCACTGTCCAGCATCTATGCTTTTAATATCAGTCCTCTAACTTTACACCTCACAGTTTTGTTTTTAAATCTGTTTTCTAGAATTTATCAGGGATCAAGATAAAAATCTCTTATTCCAAGAAACAATAACCTTAATAACACTAACAAACAGTGATATAACAAGGATGGGCCAGTGGAGCAACTGCCCAGGTGCAGATAGTAGGGGGCATATTGTCTGTAGAGAATTTAAAAACAATAATAAAATTGACTAAAAGTCAGTTTGCTTTTTATTATCATGATGTGCTATCATTTCTAAACAGGTTAGTGATAAAATCTCCTCACGAGGCCGATTGCTTTCACTGCCTTCTCCTCTTAGTATGCCTCTGCTAACAAATAATCACTTTCATAAACAGGTGGGGAAGTGCAATTGCTATCAGTTGGTTTCAATGATAATTTCACAATGGTGAAAACAATCTTCCAGAGTTGTTAAAGCAATTTAGAGATTGAAGGCTTTCTTTAACTACTAGCTTTGCATAATAAGCACCTCCTTTTTTTTTGCAAGAGAATAGTGATGTTTGAATAAGAGTGCATGATAATGGTTAAATGTAATATACATACACCTTGTTTTGTACAATTGATATAGTAAATAGGATGAACTGGCACACAACATCCATTCCCACCTCCTTGTAGTGTGCTTGCCTATAATACAGATACTAGAAGACTAAAAACTCCAGGATTCTGAATGCAAATTAGAGAAACAAGCGACGTAGGGACAGCCTTCTGTCACTTTTGCCATTACTAATCACCAAAAAGCAAGGTTTGGAAATCTTAGATCTTGCTGCAGCAACATCCAGGGTCCAATCACTAGATTTGTGAACATTGAGAGGTAGTTGTAGTAATTCCTTATTGTTGGATTGAAGGTATGGCAATGTTGTCTTAAGGTCAACTTTAAAGTTCCAGTCATGGCCTCACTGCTGTCACTCTTTAGCTTCATGAATGTAGCAGAGTTAGCAGTATCGCTGATGGGCCAGTTCGACAGCGTTGACTAAGGAGTCCTTTCTAAAAGCCTAGCCTAGAACCCACTTCTCTAGTTAAGCATTTTGTAAGCATCTGATTCCTGTATTAAACCATTTTTGCTTAAAATAGCCAGAGTGATTCTGTTTCATATAAATGAATGCTAACCGATATGGTATTTGGTACCATGCAACCATTCGACACATATTTATTCAGCAATTATTACACTGAACACGATGTGTAAAACTCCCTGCCCTCATAGAACTTATATTCTAAGTGGAAGGATACAGAGAATAAAAATAAATATATTTTAAAAAGTAAATGATACAGTATGCTAGAAAGTGATAGTGCTATTGAAGTAAAAAGAGAGAGAGAGGGAGTGCTGGAGTCTAGAGCAGGATGAAATTTTAAATGAAGTGGCCATAGTATTCTTCATTAAGAGGGTAACACTTGATGAAAGACTTGAAAGTGGTGAGTATCCATACTAATTGATCAGATGTGCATTCTAATTCACTGATGCCTCTGACATACCAATTAGAAAAATTACTAAATACTACACCCAGAGATTGGAACACTCTGAAGAATTCATAAAAAATATGAATATCTGAACCTCCAACATCAACTGAATTTCCTTTGCCAGCACAAGCACTCCCTTCACATAAGTTGATGAAAGTGGTCCTGCTTTTGTAGAATATCCCATAGTGCTACCGCCTCTGAAAGTCTGACTTGTGGGGAGAAGAATCAAGTGCAAAAACTATTCTAAGATTCTGTTAATTTTTTTTCAGCATAAACTTGAGGAATATGCAAAGGAATGAATTTAAGGACGCAAGACAAGGGAAGAACATACTTGTTGATAAGATTTGCAGAAATGAGTACACCTAAAATAATCTCTGATCTCAACATACTAAGTGCAGACAGCTGCAAGTGATTTACCAAGGCTAATCAAGAGTAGAAGCCCTGGTAAAAAGCCCTACACTTGGGGCTGCAACCATAGAGCAGGGGTCCTCAACCTCTCGGCCTGCAAACTCGTACCAGTAGGTGGCCTGTTAGAACCAGGGCCACACGGTAGGAGGTGAGCAGTGGGTGAGCAAGCAAAGCTTCATCTGTATTTGCAGCAGCTCCCCAGTGCTAACATTATCACCTCAGCTCCACCTTAGATCATCAGGCTTTATATTCTCATAGGAGCACTGGTCCCTGGTGCCAAAAAGATTGGGGACCACTGCCCTAGAAAATTGCGCCCTAAGATTCGGGATGAATTGGAAGTAAAACAACTTTCACACAGATTGCAGCTCAGGTCTGAGTCATTTTGGTGACCTTAAGAAAACCTTGATCCTAATATTGTATTAAGGCACTATGAATAATATTCTAGCTCCGCTGTTTATTACAGTAAACATGCTCACCTTGCCTGTGTTGGTTAAGTGCTGCCGCTTGGAATCTGCCATTTTTGATACCATCATTCCCATTGAAATAAGGGAGCCCATTTCAATGGTGGATCTTCCACCTTCATCTCCAAACAACTTCAGAGGACAGCCATTTATTTTAAACCCCTTTTGGGGTGGGGGGGATGGAATTTAACACATTCAGAAAAGTACATGAATGCAGATACAAAATCCCTAACAAAATAATAGCAGATCAAACCCAACAATGTATAGAAAATACAACATATCATATGCAAATTGAATTTGTCCTTAGAATGCAAGAATGGTTGAATATTAGAAAATCTGTAAATGTACCTTACTATACTAACTGATTAATATGAAAAAAAAAACATGATCGTAAAAAATGGAAAGCATCTGTAAAATAATCCTAAAGTTAACATTACTTGAAATGAGAAAGTATTGGAAGCATTATCTTTAAAATCAGGAATGAAACAACAAAGCCCATTCTTACTACTTTTATTTAATATTGTACTTGAAGCCTTATCCAATGTAATAAAACAATAAGAGATATAAGAATTAGAAAGGAAGAAATAAAATTGTAATTATTTGAAGATTATTTGTTGACGATGTGATCATTTCTTTAGAAAATCCAAATAATATTCCTTCACATCCTTAGAAATAAAAGAAGAGTTTGGCAAAGTGGCTTTACATAATATTAATATACAAGAGTAGTTTGCATTTCTATTCACCAGCAGCAAACTATTAAAAATGTACTTAAAGAAAATTAAAAAAATTATAATATCAAGTATCTAGGAATAAATCTAATAAAAGATGCCCAAGAGATCTACAGGGAAAATTATAGTGTTATTAAGATAGATTTTAAAAGATCTAAATAAATTAAATGTGATTTATTTTTGGATAAGAAGACAATATCTTAAAGATATTAGTTTTCCCATTCATTTATTTTTTATTTTATTTCCCTTGCTTTTGGAGTCAAATTCATTAAATCCTCTCTGAGACCAAGGTTTAAGTTTAGCACCTATGTTTTCTTCTATGTATTTTACTGTTTCAGGTCTTATATGTAGGCCTTTGATCCATTTTGAGTTAATTTTTGTGTATGGTGTCAAAAAAGCATCTAGTTTCATTCTTTTGCATGTGGCTTTTCAGTTCTCCCAACACAATTAATTGAAGAGGCTTTCTTTTTTCTATTGTATGTTTTTGTCCCTTTGTAAAAATTTAGTTGCCCATATACATGTGGGTTTATTTCTAGGCTCTTAATTCTGTTCCATTGGTCTGTGTGTCTGTTTTTCTGTCAATACCATAATGTTTTGGTTATTGTAACTCTGTAGTATAATTTGAAATCAGAGAGTGTGATACTTTCAGTTTTGCTCTTTTTTCTCAGGATTGCTTTGGCTATTCAGGGTCTTTTGTGGTTCCATAAAAATTTGATGATTTTTTTGTTCTATGTCTTTGAAAAATGCCATTGGGATTTTGATGGAGATTGCATTAAATCTGTATATTGCTTTAGGTAATATGGTCATTTTAATTATGATGGATCTTCCAATCCATGAATATGGACTATCTTTACATTTCTTTGTATCTTCTTCAATTTCTTTCAACAATATCTTGTAGTTTTCAGTATATAGGTTCTTCACATCCTTTGTTAAGTATATTCTTAGGTATTTTTGCTGCAATCCCAAAAGGAACAAACAAAACAAACAAACTCATAGATATAGAAAACAGTAGGGTGTTTCCCAGAAAGGAAAAGGAATGAGAGGAGGATGAAGAGGGTAAAGGCAGTCAAATATACGGTGGTGGAAGGAGACTATACTTTGGGCAGTGTACACACAATGCAATTATAGATGATTTATTATAGAGTTGTAGACTTGTAACTTATATAAAGTTAACCAATATCACCTTGATAAATGTAATAAAAAATAACACTAAGATAAGCATAGCATCAGGTTCATATTCATTTTTATTAACTAAAATGTTCTATTGAAGTATGTGTATATATTTATATATATATATACACATAAAAAGGGTATTGGTAGACAAGTAAAAATAAATGTAAAACAAGAAAAAGAATTTAAGATTGTGTTTTTCTCAAATTTATCTAGAAATAAATTCAATGCAATGTCAACTTATATTTCATTTTTTAAATTTTTTTCTTATTAGTTTCAAGTATACAGTACATTAGTTAGACATCTATCAACTACTAATTTGTACTTCTTTAACCCTTCACTCCATTCTCCCAGGCTTCCAAACTCCCTCTCCTCTGGACATCACCAGATTATCCTCTACATTTGAGATTTTGTTTTCGATTAGTTTGTTCTTTTTGTTCCTTAGATTCTACATATAAATGAAATCATATGGTATTTATCTTTCTCTGTGTGACTTATTTCACTCAGCATAATAACCTCTAGGTCCATCCATGTCATTGCAGATGGTAGGATTTTATTGTTTTTGATGCAGTGTAAATGGGGTTGTTTTCTTAAATTCTCTTTTCGAAAGTTTATCATTGGTATATAAAAATGCAACTGACTTCTGAATGTTAATTTTGTACCCTGCTACTTTACTGAATTCATTGATTAGTTCTAACAATTTTTTGGTGGAATCTTTAGGATTCTCTATATATAGTTTCATGTCATCTGCAAATAATGACAGTTTTACTTCTTCCTTTCCAATTTGGATACCTTTTATTTCCCTTTGTAGTCTGATTGCTGTGGCTAGGACTTCCAATGCAATGTTGAACAGAAGTGGTGAAAGTGGGCATCCTTGTCTTGTTTTAGGTCTTAAGGGAAACACCTTTAGCCTTTCCCCATTATGATATTAGCTGTAGGTTTTTCATACATGGCCATTATTATGTTGAGGTATGTTCCCTCTATTCCCACTTTGCTGAGAGTTTTTATCATAAATGGATGCTGGATTTTGTCGAATGCTTTTTTCTGCATCTATTGATATGATTATAAGATTTTTATCTTTCAATTTGTTAATGTAGTGTATCTCATACATTGACTTACGGATATTGGACCAACCTTGCATCCCCGGAATAAATCCAACTTGATCATGGTATATGATCTTTTAATGTATTGCTGAATTCAGTTTGCTAATATTTCATTGGGGATTTATATACCAATGTTCATAAGAGATATCGGCCTATAGTTTTCTTTTTTTTGTTATGTCTTTGTCTGGTTTTGGAATCGATGTAATGGTGGCCTCATAAAAGGAATTAGAAAACCTTCTTTCTTCAATTTTTTAGAGTAGTTTGAGAAGAATAGGTGTTAATTCTTCTTTGAATGTTTGGAAAATTCACCGATAAATATTACCAAATTTATGAAATTTATGAAATTC
>NW_024348530.1:1294068-1311567 GCF_902729225.1 Pteropus medius
TGCTTAACTCCATTATTCCTGGATCTATGTTCTGTTCTCTCATATGGTTTCTGCTTCTTTGTCTTCCCATTTTGGCTGCCTTTCTGTGTCTATTTCTATGTACTAAGCAAAGCTCCTAAGTATCCTGGTCTTATTAGCATGGCTTGGTGAAGTAGGTATCCAGTGGCTTAGTCCTGAGAAGGGTTCAGCTGCAGGCCGAGTTTATCCCCAGCCTGTGTCCCTCCAGGGCCACCTGTTAAGATTCAGCCAGCAATCCACAGATTTTTTGCTCATAGTTGCCTCAAGAAACTACAACAGAAACCGAGGCCAGCTGCCGCTAGTTTGAGTCTTGGCGTTGCTCAGCAAGGAGTACTGGACTCGCCAAGGATACACCTGGATGTGGCTCGGGTAAGGCCAGGAGTTGGGGTAGGTGGATTTTCAGGGAATTCTCCAGGTGGGAGTCACCTCTATTATCCAGTTTGATGACATCTCAGCTATGGTGGTGCTGCATCTTCACACTGGGAGTGGGGAGGGCTCAAAGGAGGAACAATGGATACCACCAGCGCTTCTGCCTGGGAGGAAGCCTCACCTCTGGCCCTCACTCCAACAACTCAGTAAGTCTCTGGTGCCCCCCACGCAGCTGACTTGGCACTGGTGCTAAAGGAGGTCCGTCACTGCAAAACTCTGCTTGCAGATTTGTCCCCTTTAAGATGCGTCTGCAGCTGCCGGCTGCCACTGCCACAGCCTCTGTCTCACTCAGCCACTCGAGACTGGGCAGTCTCATGTCCTCGTCCTGTCCTATCTCCTCCCATTGCAGGGTGATTTCTTATTTCTCTCCCTAGTTGTAGGGCTTGTTCATCTAGATCCCAGGTGACTTTCCTTGCTATTTGCTCCATGATTCTGTCACAATTTTGATTTGGTCACAAGAGGGATAAACAAAACCTCTATCATCTATGCCATTTTTGTCCTTCTCCTATCCTCATTTTTTTTTATTATTATTATTCTTTTTTTTTTCTTTTCACTGTTCCGATTGGGTGTTTTCTTCTACCTTGTCTTCCAGTTTACTGATTCAGTATTCTGCTTCATCCCATCTACTGTTGAATCCTTCTAGTGTATTCTTCATTTTGATTGTTGTATTCTTCATTTCTATCTGGTTCTTTTTAATGGTTTCTATGTTCTTTTTTATGCTTAGTCTCTCTCTGTTGAGGTTGAGGTTGTTATTGAGCTCATCCATTCTCCCCCTAAGTTCATTGACCGTCCTTGTAACCATTATTTTGAATTCTGTCTTTGGTAGGTTGCTTGCCTATATTTCCTTTAGCTTATTTTCTAGAGATTTTTCTTGTTTCGTTTGTTGCATGTTTCTTTTTTTCCTTATTTTATTAGCCTCTCTGTCTTTGTTTTTATGTGTTAGCAAGATTTGTTTCATCTCTCGGCCTTGTCCAGATGGCCTTATTTAGAAGGTGCCCTGTGTGTCCCAGTGGCACAATCTCCATAATCATCTGTGTTGGTGGCTCTGGATGTGATCTTTGTGTGGGTTGTGTGTGATCTTCTGTTGTAGCTAAGCCTTTGTTGGTGTTAGTACATCAGTTGATGGGATTAATGCTCAGGCTGACTAATTGTGGGAATTGGCTGCCCTCACAGGGTACGAGTCGCTGTGTGGGGGCTTACCCACTGAGTAGGATTTGCTCTAGCAGGCTTGTGTGCTCGTTGAGATCACCCTTTGGGTGTACAGCTTGTGGGGCTAGTCAGGGTTTGCTCTGTTATGGTCTAGTGCCAGCCTCTTGGTGCGTTGGTTTTGTGGCTCCTTGGGAGGGGCTACCCAGTAGGCCAAAGTCAGCTGCTGTTTTTGATTGTTTGGGGCTACCTAGTGGTAGCTACAAAGTGATCCACAGATGGTTGCTGCCTATGCTAGATCTATAGGTAAGTGAAAGAGACAATGCTGTAGGCTGCGGTCTGGTTACCCCCACTACTGGGCCTGGGGTGGTTTAGGAGAAGAACCAGTGTGCCTCAAAGCCTAAGGCTCCCTGTCAGTTGCCCATAAGACTCCACAACTAGAATATCCACTTTGATTATTTTATATTTTGGTTGTAATTTTAATGCAGACCTGAGAGGAGGTGAGCTCCACTTTTACCTAGTCCACCATCTCTGCACAGACTCAACCTATATTTCAACAGTGTTTTCATGTGACATGATGATTATAAAATTTATGTTGACGATAAAAGGTTTAATAATAGCTAGAACATTACTGAAAATGAAGAGCAGATTTGTGGCATGTGCCTCACCAGATATTAGGAATTATTATAAAGCTAAAATAATTAAAGCAGTGTAGTATTGGAGCAGAAATAGATAAAGTGACCAATGAAACAGAAAAAAATAGAAAATATTAGAAACAGACACATCCATGAATGAAACTTTGATTTAAGGCAGAAATCTGCTCAGTAGAGAAAGTAGGAGCTATTCAATAAATGCTGATAAAATGACTACCATATAAAAAAATATGAAATTGATCCCTACCTCACACCACATCCAGAAAACAACTTTGGTTGGATTAAAGGTCTAAAAGTCAAAATTAAAACTTTATTTTGTTTTATTTTATTTTATTTAAACAAATGATTTCAGTAAAGTTGCAGGATACAGAATCAATATACAGAAATCTATTGAGTTTCTATATTACAATAATGAACAGTCAGAAGATGAAATTAAGAAAACACTCTCATTCACAATTACACCAAAAAGTATAAACTATCTAGGAGTAAATTTAACTAAAGAGATAGAAGACTTGTACTCTAAAAACTATAAGACATTGAAGACAGAAATTGAACATGATACAAATAAATGGAGGTATATAACCGTGTTATGGATTGGAAGAGTTAATATTGTTAAAATGTCTTTACTATCTAAAGAAATATACAGATTCAATGATATTCTTTTCAAAATTAAAACACCTAATCCTAAAATTTATATGGAACCACAACAGACCCAAAAGAGACAAAAATCTTGAGAAAGAACAAAATGGGAGGTATCACACACCCTGATATCAAACTGCAAAGCTACAATATCAAACTGCAAAGCTACAATAATCAAAACAATATGTTACTGTTATTAAAACAGATACATAGATCAATAGAATAGAATAGAGAGCCCAGAAATAAGTCCTCACTTACATGGTCAATTGATCTATGACAAAGGAAGCAAGGGTATACAATAGGTAAAGACAGTCTCTTGAATAAGTGGTGTTGGCAAAACTGAACAGATACATGCAAAATTAAATTGGACCACTCTCTTACACCATATGCAAAAATAAACTCAAAATGGATTAAAGACTTACATGTTAGACATGAAACCATAAAACTCCTAGAAGGAAACATAGGCAGCGAACTCTTTGATATTGCTCTGAGCAATACCTTTTTGAATATATCTCCTTGAGCAAGGGAGAAAAAGAAAAAAGAAACAAATGGGACTACACCAAACTAAAAAGGTTTTGCACAGTGAAGGAAACCATCAACAAAATGAAAAGACAACCTACTAATGATATTTGCAAATGACATATCTGATAAAAAGTTAATATCCAAAATATATAAAGAACTCATACAACTTAACACCAAAACAATAAAATTTTAAAAATGAGCAGAGGACCTGAATAGACATTTCTCACGAAAGGACATACAGATGGCCAATAGACATATGAAAAGATGCTCAATATCACTAATCATCAGGGAAATGCAAATTAAAACCACAACAACGTATCACCTCACGCCTGTCAGAATGGCTATCAACAATAAATCAACAAAGAACAAATGTTGGTGAGGATGTGCAGAAAAGGGAACCCACGTACGCTGTTGGTGGGATTGTCAATTAGCTTGGCCACTGTGAGAAACAGTATGTATATTCTTTAAAAAATTAAAAATAGAGTTGCCATATGATCCAGCAACTACACTTCTGGTTATTTATCCAAAGAAAACAAAAACACTAATTTGAAAAGATATATGCACCCCTATGTTCATTGCAGCATTACTAGTAATAGCCAAGATATGGATGTATCCTAGATGTCCATAGATAGACGAATGGATAAAGAAGATATAACATATATGTATATATAAAATATGTGATATGTACTATAACATGTTTTATATATACATATATATATGCATATCCAACAATAAAAAAATAACAAAATCTTGGCACTTGTGACAACATGGATGGACCTAGAGGGTATTGTGCTAAGTGAAATAAGTCTGACAGAAAAAGACAAATACTGTATGATCATATATATATGACCATATATATATGATCATACAGTATGGGTGTGTGATACCTCCCATTTTGTTCTTTCTCAAGATTTTTGTCTCTTTTGGGTCTGTTGTGGTTCCATATAAATTTTAGGATTAGATGTTTTAATTTTGAAAAGAATATCATTGAATCTGTATATTTCTTTAGATAGTAAAGACATTTTAACAATATATATATGATCATACATATATATATTAAAAAAATAAATGGTTAAACAAAACAAAACAGAAACAGACCCAAAAATATAGAGAACAAGCTGATGGTTGCCAAAGGAGAGGGAGTGGAGAGATAGGAATAAAAAAATGCATGTATTGTTCATTGTGGAAAAAAAAATAACTTTAAAAGTCTTTGTAGAAAATATACATGAAAATCTTTTAGCCATTGGGTTAGGGAAATATGTTTTTTTTTAATTAGACACTAAAAGATTGATAATTTTGAGTATAATAAAACTCATTAAAAGACACCCTAAAGAAAGTGAAAAAGACAGGCTACAAACTGAAAAATTGTGCTCACAGTACATACAACTAAGAAAGAATTTGTATCAATAATACATAAAAAAAAATCATTTATAACCATGAGAAACACAAGCAATCCAGTAGATAAAGTAGACAAGAGACATTTCACAAAAGAGGAGACACATAAGGCCAAAAACACATGAAGCAAGTTTAACATCAGTGATAAATGAGTAAATTCAAATCAAAACCTCATTGAGATATCAGTTTACATACATTTACTAGGGAAAAAAAGGAAAAAGTCTAACAACACATAATATTGGAGATGATGTGGAGCCACCATATGACTTACATATTGCTTCTGGGAATGAAAATTTTGAAAACACTTCGAGAAAACAATTTTGCATTACCTCCACAAGTTGCACATTTACATAGCTTATGGTATAGCATATCCACTCCCGGGTATATACCAAAGGTAAACTCTTACATATATACAACTAGAAATATGTACAAGAATGTTTAAAGCAGTACTTCTCACAATACTAAAAGCCTGGAAACAGCCCTAATGCACATCAATGACAAAGAGGATGAATAAACTGTGGTATAGACACATAATGGATTAGTACAAACCAGTCGAAATGAGTGAACTATAGCAACAAACAGCAATAGGTATGATTTTTAGAAAAACAACATTTAGTAAAAAGATAAAAAATAAATCCTAAACATTACATGGAGCATGACAAACATTCTATATAGTAAAACATAACTAAAATTTTAAAGTATTTGCTTTAGGAATGTATTTCCTTGCAATACAACTGTATAAAAATGGAACAAGGAAATCATGAAAAGGAGAAACAGGTTGATGCTACTTCAGATGGAGGGAAATGTGGTACTGGAAGAGGTTTTTATCAAGGTACTAGCTTTTGTTTTGAGTGGTTCGGTTGAGAATATTTATTACATTACTAAATACAACTATGGTTTATTAAATAACCAATAAATAAATAAAGGCAGGCTATATGTGAACCAGTGACAACAGTGTGCTCCTAAAGTCCAGTAAAAGCAATGGAAGACAGTAGCAACTCAATACCAGCAGAACCATGATGGACCCATGCCCCTCAGGAACAGTTTGAGGTAGCCTCACAAAGAACCCTGACCCGTATGAGTGCTGCCTGAAGGCAAAAGAATGTGGAAAGGATTGAGGAAGAAGCAATTTATTAATGCTTGTGAGACTATGGTCTTGTAACTAGTTTCAAAATGAGAATTCCAATAGTCATTCTTTTTTTTTCCTTGCTTAAATGTACACGCACGTGCACACACATACACACATACACACACACACAAATATACACATATTTCTCCCTTTCCCTTTCCTTAACGAGTTTATGTAAAAATTCATTGGGAGCAATTAAGTTTATTATAGTCTTTAAGTTATAACATCTCCAGCTGAAATTATGACAAAACCATATGATGAATGAAGGAAAGAGGATGGATACAGTTTCGTTTTTACCAAAATGAGTCACATTATGCAAGGCATAACCATATTGTAATTGCTGTTTTTGTTTTGAAGTGTAAGTATGGAAAGACAAAAATATACAATGTTTAATAGCAAAAGAAGTGATGAATATGATAAATTTCATTCAACACTCGTTCTTACCTCCTTCTAACATGCCTTCCTCTACAGCTTAGTCTGGAAAAATAAAATCTACATTTTTGAGACTTCCTTACAGTTAGGTTTCTGAATCCAAATTAGGTTCCACCAGTTAGATGTACTTTCATGAGATATAGAAGGCTCAAGTGATTTGAGGATTATTTCCCTGCTGTTTTGATGGTTATGCTAGCAAGCAAAGTCTTGAAGATTTTGGAATTTTTGCAGCAGCATTTTATGGTCCATTAGCTTAGCTGGTGTTGAGAGGCAGACGTACTGGTATAAAGGGTGGACTCATCCTTAGATGCCCTGGTACCAGATTCATGAGATGAAGATACAGCTGCAGTAATAGTAGCTTCCAGATCCATTAAGCATAGCCATGGCTGTATCCTTGAACTCAACAATTCCAGGGGGAGTTCCTGATTCCCTGCATTTCTGCTGTGAGCAGAGGTAGCCTATTCTGACAGACTAGTTTTTCAGTGTTATTCTGAGATTCATTTCTGGAAGCCCAGTTCAGAACTCACTCCTCTAGCCCATACAATATTTGGGAGGCCCCTATTCCATGCATTAAATACCTAGAATGAGAAAGTTTTTGTTTCCTACAACTGAATCCTGAATGACATAGATGTGCTCTTGAGAAATAATTTTTTATAAGGAATCTTTATTTGCTTAATGAAGAACATATTATAAAAGACCGTAGTTCCTTTTGATTGAATTTCAGGTGATGTTTGGCTTATAAAATGTTAAATTTAAATTTATCTAATGTCCAGCTTATATATTAAGCTTTAACTATATATATAAACATGTTTTTATAAAATAAATAACCACATGACAAAGAAAAAATTCTGCTCCAAATATTTATGGATTTGTAAACTACTCCTGTCACTTAAACTAAGCTTTTAAAATATAGTCATTTTCACTAAAATAAATTGAATTAAACTTAGTCTAATATCAGTTCATATTTATTGAGGGCTTAGTCTGAACTATGCAGTGTTCCAGCATCCTGTTTTTTCCTTCCTTACCACAGATATTTTGGTCCCCAGAAAATAGTCTTGTTTTCTGAAGACAAACTAACATAGGATTATATTAATGGTTAAAGCACACACAAGTGTGTTTTCAACTTGGAAAGTTGCAGTCTTCTATGGATTTGGGTTAATTTATAGGCCTAGCTAGCTACATCAGCATTAGAATTATCACAAACAATACAGAGAAAGTAAATTCAGAAGTCAGTAAACCCCTACTTGTATATTGATAGTAGCAAATATAGTTCTTCTCCATGGGGACTGTACTCTAATGAGTTCATACATTGCTGATGCAGCTAAATAATCTAATTTCTAGGAACACATTCCTTACTGACAAATGAGGTATGTCTTTTATTTCATATCTTTCCACTTCTCTCCATCTTTACACTACCACATTGTTCCAAGCTTTTATCATCTCTCATCTTGATTTCTACTACAACCTCTTAACCAGTCTCCCTGTTACATGCTTCCCTTCTAATGTACTCTTTTCACAGCAGCCAGGGTGATCTTAATGGTTAAATCAAAACTTCTCCCTGTTCTTAAATTCCTCCTCTCTGCATTTAAGATAAAAATCACAAATCCTTAACATAGCTCTCATGATCCTTCATAATCAGGTACCTGATAACTCTCTAGCTTAACCCTGTTACTATTTAGATACCCCAATTTCTCCATATAATGGACTTGCATTCACTTTCTTAAATATCCAGGTTCTTTCCTGCCACAGTAACATCTCACTTGCTGTTTTCTCTCCTTAGAACACTTTCCTCTCACATTATTGGCCCCTTCTTATTCTTCAAGGTCTTAAATATCACTTCCTCAAAAGAGCCTATTCTTTCTCATAGGATTCTGTGTTCTTCTTCTATAACCTATATCACAGGTACATCTATATACTTGTTTGAATTTATTTCTTTATTGTCTGTCTCCCTCACTATACTATAAGCTTTAAGATGGTAAAAATGGAGGATTTTGATTCCCTCACCCAGTGGTACTGGGGGTGAGGGGCAGACTGAGGAGCCAATCTTCTTGCCTAGGTGAAGCGGGCAGTTCTCTGATTTCCTCCACTTAGTGGTCACACAGTGCTCTGATTCTCCTGCCATGGTTTTCTCAATGGGGTCCAATAGGGAACTGAGACTTCATCCATACCCAACATCAATGAGACTGAAGAAGGTGCTGTGATATGGGGCTAGTAAGCACTCTCTCTTTCCTAGTCCTGGTGCCAGTGACATCCAGTGGGGATCTCAACTTCCACACATACATGGCAGTAATAAAACTATATGAGGTGGTACGAAGAAGGGCTATTTAGCATTCCACCTCCCTATTCCCCTGGTGTCAGCAGAACCCATGAGCACATGAGCCTCAACATCTACCAGCATTAATGAGACAGAAAAAGGTAGTGGTAGGCAGGGTTAGTTGACATTCCACTTCTTCTTCAGCCTCCACTGGTGTCAGTAGGACCCAGAGGAAGCTGATATTCTTCCCTCCTCCTCTTTTCAGAAACAAAGCAGTGTGAGTCAGCCTTTTTCCCTCCAGTTGGGAGGGCGGGCTGTGGGGGCCTAGAGCAGAGCTGATATTCCACCCCCACCTAGAGGCAATGAGATAGATAGCAAGTCAGTTCACACACTTTCACTGGAAAGTATCAATCAGCAGGGTCAAGCGAGGAGCTGATCTTCTACCCCAGCCATCTGCAATGAGGCAGTGTGAGTCAGCAGTCCATTTTTGCCAGGTAGTTACAGTGAGGTCAAGTGGGAAACTGAACATATACCCCTCCACACGCAGCTCTTATGCTATACCTCGACAGGAGATTACTTGCAAAAAAAAAAAAAAAGATTAAGTGGGATCAAGTCTCATAATACCAAAAATGTCCAGGATAGAATAGAAAAATGCTTCTCATATCAAGCACCAAGAAAACCACAAATGAGAAAATACAACCAATATATGTCAACATTGAGATAAATATCAGATGTTGTAAATATCTGTAAAGGATTTTAAAACACCTATTATAAAAGTGATTTCATATCTGGAACATATGAAAAACATAGCATCACAACAAAGAAATAGAAGTTAAAAAAAAAAGAACCAAATGGAAATTATAGAAATGAAAAGTATAACTGAAATTTAAAACTCACTGATGGGCTTAAAAGTATAGTGGAGATGACAGAGGATAGGATCAGTGAACATGAGGGCAGACCAAAAGAACTTACCCTATCTATGCAACAAAAGTAAAATGGAATGAAAAAAAAAAAAAAAGAACAGTTTTAGGGTTTGTGGGACAAAAGCAAAAGAGCTAATATCCATGTCATTGTAGTCCCAGAAGGAGAGGGACTACAATTTAATTATATTAAATTATATTATATTTAATATAATTTCACTCTCTCACATATTATGCTGAAAAGTTTCCCACATTTGGCCAAAAAAATGTAAAACTACAAATTCAAGAAGTTGAGCAAATTCCGAACAGGTTTAATCCATAAAAAATTCCATGCTAACACACATCATAACTAAACTTCTGTAAACAAAAGACAAAGAAAGAATCTTGAAAGCAGCCAGAAAGAAAAGACACATTACCAATTTGGGAAGAACGATTCAAATGACAGTAGACTTCTCATCAGAAACCAAGGCGGCCAGAAAGTGGTACAGCATTTTTTGACTGCTGAAAGAAAAGAACTGTCAACTGAAAATTCTATATACAGCAAAAATATCTTTCAAGAATGAAGGGAAAATACATTTCCCTGAAAAAAACTAAGAGAATGTGTCACTAGCAAATATAATTTTAAAGAATGAATAAGTGAAGTTCTTTGAACAGAATGGAAATGATAATAGAAAAGACTTGGAACTTCAGAAAGGAAAGGAAAACACTGGAATGAGTAAAAATAAGTTAAATATAATAGATTATCCTACTTCTCATGAATCTATTAAATCATATTTGATGGTTGAAGCAAAAATTATATTACTATCTGGTGTGATGCTTAAGGTATAATTGTGAAAATATATTTGAAAAAGAGGAAAGATAAAGAAACCTAAATAGAAGTAAGTTTTCTGTACCTCACTCAAAGTGGTAATGTCAATACCAGTAAACTGTGATATGTCATGTGTACATGTTGTAATACGTAGAAGCAACCACTAAGAAAATTTTACAAAGCAATGTGCTTTGTAAACTATTTTTAAACATGAAAATGGATTCCTGAAAAATGTTCAAGTAACCTACTGGAAGATAAGAAAAGATAAACAGAAGAACAGAACAAGAATAAGAAAATGAATAATAAAGTATCATCCATGAAAAAGATGATAAGGAAATTCTGTGAACAACTCTATGCCTGAAAATTTGATAACAGTTGAAATGGACCAATTTCTTAAAAGACTAGCAAACTAACAAAACTCACACAAGAAGAAACAGACAATTCAATTTCAATTGGACATACTCGAAATTAAAAAAAAAAAGCTTTTGCCTTCAAAATACTATGTTAAAAGAATGAAAAAGAAATGAGCTGGAGAAGTGGAGAAAATATTTGTAAGCCATATATGCAGCGAAGAACTAGTATCTAGAATATTTAAAGAACTCTCAAAACTCAACAATAAAAAAATAACTGTTTATTTAGAAAATGGACAAAAGACACGAGCAGACATCTCACCAAAGAGGATACAGAGATGGCAAATACACACAAAAAAAGATATACAATATCATTACCTAGCATGGGAATGCAAATTAAAACTACAATGAGATATCGTACATATCTATCCAAAAATGAAAAAATATTGACAATATAAAATCCTGGTGAGAACTGAGAAACTGCATCATTCATACCATATGTTGCTGGTGGACAGGTAAAATGGTAAGCCACTCTAGAAAATAGTTCCATAGTTTCTTATAAAACTGAACATGCAACTAACAAATGACCCAGCAATTGCACCCATGGGAAATTTATCCCAGAGATTAATGGTTATGTTCACACAAAAACCTATACACAAATGTGCATAGCATCTGTATTAGATTGCTCAGGTTGTCATAACAAAATACCATAGACTAGGTGGCTTAAACAACAAACATTTATTTTTTTACAGTTCCGGAGGCCAGAAGTAAGAGATCAAGGGTTGACCTGGTAAGTTTCCTCTGAGGCTTATCTGCATGGCTTGTTGATGTCTGCCCTCCTGCTGCCTCTTCAAATGGTCATCCCACTTCCTCTGTGCACATGTTCCCCTGGAATCTCTGCCTTTTCTTATAAGGACACCGTGCATATTGGATTAGAACTCTACTCTAACAACCTCATTTTTGCATGATACTTATCTCCACATATAGTTACATTTGAAGTACTGGAGGTTTGAGGCTTTGAAACAAGATGTTTGGGGAAATACCATCCAGCCTATAACTAGCTTTATTTCTAATAACCAAAAAGTGGAGGCAAGCCAAATGTCCTTCACAGGTGAATGGTTAAACAAGCTGTGGTACATGCATACCATGGAATTTTGCTCATCAATAATAAGGAACAGACTATTGATACAGCAACCAGAATGAATTTCCAGGGAATTATGCTGAATGAAAAAGTTGATACCAAAAGATTATATACTGTATGATTCTAATTATATAACATTTTTAAAATGACAAAATTATAGAGATAGAGAAGAAATTTGTAGTTGTGAGGGATCAATGACAGAGAGATGTGTGGTTATGAAGGACTATACATCTCTATAGGGAGATCAGAGTGACTATAAAAGGGTGACAACATGAGGGATCCTTGTGGTGAAGAAACTGTTCTGCATCTTGATGAAATCAATGTCAATATTCTGGTCGTGAGATTGTACTATAATTTCTCAAGATGTTACCACTAGGGAAAACAGGGTAAGGGGCACATAGGATATTTGTATATTATTTCTTACAATTGCATACTTGAGTCTACAATTAACTAAAAATAAAAACTATAAAAATTACCTAATTTTGAAATAAACTGTCATAAAAATAAATATAAAAATTATAGTTCTCTATAAAAAGGTATTGATTGATTGAATGAATGAATGAATTATTCAACTTTACAGCCTGATCTTATAACAACTAATAGTATTCTTTACCCAGATGTGATTCTCTGCACGGACATGTATCGCTCTGATAAGTATGTTGATGCCACAAAACCATATGAAAGCTATAAGACTGTAAAGGAGAGAAAGGATAAGTAAATGAGTGAACGGATATTACAAATGGTTGCAGGAAACTACCTTTTAGACTGGTGCAAAAGTCTGAGGACAGGAACAGAAGGATAGCTAACTAGGCAACAAATGCACAGAAATAAGGGCCTAATAGGGAAGCACCCTGGGAGTAAGGCACTAAGGAAGCTTTACTCAGCTAGAATTTGGATGGCTATACAGAAAGTAGGTTTGATCATGCACTAAGGGGTGGAGTAAAAATGGAGCTTGCTTTACCAAAGTCAATGGCAGCTGAGAGGGAAATAGCTGTAAGCTTGGCCTGGGATAAAAGGGAGAACTTACCAAGGGAGAATTGGAAAAGCTGTAGGAGTGAGCCAATTTAACTATGCTCACTAGTGAGTTTGAGTGACATCAGAATTGTTTAAGTAATGAGATCTATGCCTTGTAATTGACCACCATGTATGTAGAGGGTACTTTGAAACCACTATAAGCTGCAGTAAAAAATTATTGTCCTTTAACTGACTTACTAATCATGGGCCTTGCTGAGCAGCACTGTTGAAAAAGATTGGTTTTGGGGAAAAGTTCAAAGTTTGAAGATCAGCCTCTTTGCAAACTCATTCCCTTCCCTAGGTTCTTACCTTGGTAGAAAAAGTTTATTAGTGTCATGAGTATGCCAAATTTCTTTTTGGGGTTGTCTTCTGTTTGGTTTGTCATCCCTCTCCCCCATAACTGCTTTATTTTACAAAGTATTTTTTAATGTCAAATTTCCTTAAACAGAAGTAAGCCTGTACTTCCAGTCAAGATGTAGGTTTTAATGCAAAATTTATTACTTTTTTGCTAATTTAATATGGGTAGTAGGACCTCCATGCTTTGATTTTTACATCTTTAAAATTAATGGTTACTTTCCAATAAGTTGAATGGGAGACAAATCAAAGTAATTTAGCTCCACAGTCTTTATTCTTAATAACTATACCTCAGTGAGGAAACACTGAGAAGATGGCCATCTGTAAGTCAGGAAGAGAGCTCTCATCAAAATCTGACAATGGTGGCATCCCAATCTTGGATTTCCAGCCTCTAGAACTGTGAGAAATTAATATCTATTGTTTAAGGCACCCAGACTGTGATATTTGTTATTGCAGCCTGAGCTAACTAAGACAGGGCAACACAAGTATGCCTCATTACTCTGCCCTCTTAAAACACAGGCTCTAGATAAAATGCTCATAAGGAAAACAGAAAGCTTATTTCCATGTACAAATCTAGCTCCTAGGTGGCTGTAGGAGAATTTATTTAGAAATTAATTTTAATGGGACATAAAAGGTTCACAACACAGCAAGTAATTTCACTCTAATATCAAATTTTAGGGGCTGTTTTAAAAGGTAGCCAAATGCCAAGTTGGCTAAAACCCAGAGCAATACAGTGACCTTAAAGGGAAAAAGGAACGCCACAAAAAAAGGGGAAAACCAGGCTAGATCCCTAAGGAGGAGTAAAAAGAAATAAAAGAACCGTAAAAAGTAACAGAAACATTCTTATATCACACAAGGTGAAAAAGAAGGAACAAAGAACACCATGACCCTCAGATAAATAAGGAGAGAAAGCAGAGAGCAGGTGACTGAGCAAAGCTGTTTTCCTGGTCTTTGTGGAAATGTCCAGGTGTGATCAGTTACCCTGCGTAAAAGCCACTAGTGAAGGGAAGATAGTATGTCAGACCATAGGAAGGAAGAGACCAGCTAAAAAGAGCATTACAATGAACAGGCCATTTTAGAAAACTGGCAGACGTGGAGCCTTAGAGGTCTCATTTAGACATGCTCAAGCCCAGAATACACAGTATAGACTGCAGAGTTTACAAAAGGTTAGTTTACTTTACCTGTGGCTCATTAACTCATGCAATATGAATGGCAAACTTCTTTCTTTCATGGCATTCCCCTAACACCTGTAACAAAGCAAGATGTATGGTAGATGCTTAGTAAATACTTGCTGATGTCATCACTTAGAAGAGCTCCCCATTCTAGGTAGCAACCAATATGCTTCTGCATATAGTAACTTATAAGAAATTATAACAATGCCCCAATGAATTGATCTCTGGAAAACTATGGGGAAATAGTAGGTGAAATGTTACTGGATGTGATTAAGGAGTTTTATTTTGTAATATTTGGCACCTTCCCTAATGAGATAAGGAGAGTAGACTTAGGCCAAAGGGCCATGATGAATTTAAATTTTATAAACAAGGAATAATTGAAATATTTTACTACTGTCATGAAAATATTGTTCTAACTGGTGGTTTAAAAGTTTGTTTTGTGTCTCTATTTTGCTATACAATCGTATGTATTAAAAAGTACATAGTTATAATTCTAATCACAAAATCATTCAGTTCTAGGTGGTATTTTTCTCTTTACATTTGCTTCTTGGTCATAGCTGAAGCTTTGAGGAGCTATACAAAGCCATGGGGCAGTGGTTTGCGCACCTCCACTTAGCCAATATTACTACAAGTTTCCAAACACTAATCAAATAGCAATGAACAAATATCAATTATAATTCTCTGCCCAGCATTACTCTAGGCAGTAGATATGTACTGGTGAATGAGACAAAGTCTCTGCCTTCAATGAGCTTATGTTCTAGTGAAAGAAGGCAGGTAATAAACAAAGAAACATAAATATAAAAAGGTACTTCCAGATAATGATGAATATAGTGAAGAATGTGATAAAGTGATCGAAAGACATGGCCAAGGTAATCAAAGATGGCCTTGCTATGGAGTTGATATTGGAGGTGGGTTTTGAATGATGAAAACAAGGCAGTCACATTCTGGTGGAAGAGCATTTTAAGGAGAGAGATGCAAAAATATGCAATGAGAGACGCAATGAGAGTTGGAAAGATAGTTATTCTCAGGTCACTAATTAGCAGACCTCTCTCTGTCTACTCTTCTTTGCCTTACTCCATTCTAGCGACACTGCATTTTTCATATCTATTGTGTACCTTTGAACATGCTATTTCCTCTACCAGAAACACTCCTTTTGTGTTTCCTTTAGCCATTCTCTCCTACCATTCAGGGTTCAGGTCAAAGTTGCCTTATTCAGGCAGGCATTCCCAATCTCTCTCAAATGAAATCAGGATCCTATGTTAGACTTCCCATAGCAATCTGTACTTTACTATTATAACACTCATCATATATACAATTCGCTTAATTTCTACAATCCCTGCTTTGCTGTAAGTCCCATGAGAGTGAAATCCATGTTTTTAACTATTGTCATTGCTATTAGTCTCATCATCATCATCATCATCATCATCATCATCATTATGTGCCTTTTGCTGATTTAATCATTCACTGCTGGAATCAGGAATCTGAGCTTAATAACCTTTCCACGGTCCTGTGATTCATTTAATATATAGATAAAATATTTTTTCACAAATACTTTAAGTTTTAAATATATATCTTTTCCATTTATTAAATTGCATTCATTTCCATCTATGTTTACTATTTTCATCATTACACAAAATAAATTCACTGAAATTCCTTTTCAAAGATTTTGAAAATATCTGCCATAATTAGGGGTTCTCAGACTTAGAGTACATCAGAATCATCTGGGTTGATGGTTAAAAGTACATCACATTCATTTGTCACTCTTCTTTGAACATCTTTACTGCCCATTGCTATCCAACTTTAGAGTGACAATGGAATAAAATATATTCTGAGATCTTTAGGTTAAGAAGATGTAGTTTTGAGCTCTGATAACTTTCTAGCCATCAATATAGCAAGTGAATCTTGTCATGTAAGATGTGAATATTTCTTATGTGAACCCAGCAAAGAACACACAATAGAAGGAGTGAAAATTCCTTCAAAACCACATTGAATTTTGCAAGCTTTCTGGCACAAGCTTTTCTGGCACAAATTAAATATAGCAAAATTGGCTTGTAGTTCTGCAGAAAATACTGGGTGCAGTTCAACTTTGAGCATGTTCCCTAATTTAAAAAGTCAATAATTGGAAGGTGAAAAATAATGAGCTTTATTACAGTGCTAATAGCCTAATGAGGGATTTGGGTTTTGTTTATTTACTGGTATTATTTTTCTAGACCGTCCTGTCAGAAATTTCTTTAAAGTAATAATACAGAGTAGGTAGATTAGAAAGACAAATTCAGATCTACATGGAAATTCTACATTTAGCATTAAAATTTTTGCATATCGCATTTAGTATCTGACCCTAGAGCCTGAGTGTCCATGGGATTTGTGATTGTAGCTGCTTTACTGTGCTGGTATGGAGATGAGGATTTTCTCAGCACCTGATACCTCCGACCCTGAAAGCCAAGGCTGCACTAAACGGAGTCTAAAGGAAGTCATGCATATGTGCAAGAATGGCATGAAATCCCCTCCTTCTTATCAAGAAAAGGAATACTTTCCATACCACCACACTCTTTGCTCCCAGTGAAATGCTTTTTGGGAGTACATACAACTGCTCTTATCAAAGGTATGATGGCTGGGTATTTTGAGTAATATCCACTTGGTACTCACCACCAACTAAAGAGAAAAATAGCTTTGGAAAACATAAGCAGGATATGCCCTGCATTTAGCTGTGTGAAACATCCATGCTTTGAGGTCGAAAGGAAAATCTTTTCCAATATTATTTTCTAAATAAGGACTTTTGTAAGGCATTCTGTAGCAAGGAAAAGAGCTCTCTTTTTCAATGAACACATATGCACACTCACCAGTCCCTCAGCAAAATTATAAAATGGATTAGATTGTCTTTGGCTCCCATTTAACCTCTCTGCACGTGCAACTCTTTTCCCATTTGGTGCACGCCAGCACCTGCTCCTCGCCTCCCTCATTTCTCTTATGCTGCCTTCTAAGGTGAGATCCTTCTAGGAAGTACCTTAGGTACTGAGCCACTCCCTCCCTGTCTCCCAAATCACACCTCATGTTATTCATCTTCTATTGTACTTTATCAGAACCCTGTTCCCTATTTGGGCTAGATTGACACTTCCCCCATCT
>NW_024348530.1:1311592-1323319 GCF_902729225.1 Pteropus medius
TCTTGCTTTTGCTCTCTCTCTCTTTCTCTCACCAGCTGCCATGTTGTGAGCAGCACTATGGAAAGGCTTACATAGTGAGAAACTAAAGGCTCCTGCTAACAGCCACATGAGTGAGCTTAGAAGTATATTGTTTAGCTGCATTCATGCTTTCAGATGACTGCAGCCCTGGATGACAGCTTGACTGAAACCTCATGATGGATCCAGAGCTAGAACACAACTAAACCACTTTTGACTTCCTGACTGTCAGATATTGTGAGATAATAAATGCTTATTGTTTGAAGCTGCTAAATTTGGGGAAAATTTATTGTTCAGGTTTAGATAAATAATACAACTTTCAAAATATCACCTACCTTTGGATATCTCCCTACAAGTGCCAAAAAGTCTCAAAGTAGGTACTTAAATGTGAAAGACATTGTCCACTCACAAATGTTTTAGAATGTTTACTTATTTGGGGGGAGGGTTCAATATGGTACATTAAGTCATATTGGCCCTTATTACCTCATATAAAATAAGTTATCCAAAATAGTCACCTATAAAGCCTTATTAATAAGACTTGGATAAATTCTGTGTTTTCAGTCTTATTTGTTTTACCTTATTTTAAGTCTTTCTCATTTTCTTTAGTTCTTAATTTTAAAGGTAATGTTTGTTCACCACAGAAAATTAGGATAATATAAGACCAATCCAGAAGTGACCACTGTGAATTTCAACCTCTGACTCAACATACCTTTTTTCTAACAAGTATTTGCAAATAAAATTCAAAATAAAATTCATAGATAATATAACTCTCTTACATACATAATTTTAAAAAATAACATGATGGCCAAACTTTAATATAAAAGAAAAAGAAAGGGACAGTAATTAAAAATAAAATAATGTATATTTAATATGTAAATACTTTGATATGACTACACTAGGAGACATACTGAAGGGCTCAGATGTCTACTGTGAATGTAATAGCTATATATACAGGTTGATTCAGGAGTGATGTGTTGCTGTTTCAAACACTACAAGCACTATGTAAACCAGAAGACAGTAGAGAAACATCTTTAAAGTACTGAATGAAAGATGTCAACTCAAAGTCTTTACCCAGCAAAAATATCTTTCAAAAATAAAAGATAAATCTTCAGACAAAAGCTGAGAAAATTCATTGCCAGCAGACCTGCAGTACAAGAAATGTTAAAAGGAGTTATTCAGGTAAAAGGAGTACAATACCAGACAAATACTTAAATGTAAACAAAAGAGTGATGTTTTTAACAAATGTTAAAAAAAAAATGAAGGTAAATAGCATGAGAATCATTGCTATCGGTATCACAATTTTCCAAAATGATGAACGCAACTGCTAAGGTATAGCCTGAGCCAGTTATTTAACTTTCCTGTGCCTCAGTTTCTTCATCTGTAAAATGGGAAGAATAATAGTATGTACTTCCTAGGGTCTTATGAGAATTAAATAAGTTAATTTATATAACATGCTTACAACAATGCCTAATGCATAGTTAGCTGGATAAATGTTAGCTATTATTATTATTACTAAAGTTCTAAACAAAACAAAGTAAATGAAATCTTCATTCAAGAAAAAAATTTCATTCCAAGAAAATTTAGCACATATTAAAATTCTGCAAAATGAGTTTTGAGTTTGCAAGTAAAACAGACTTGGATTCTAGGTTTCGATGATTTTAAACATGTTGTCAGACCTACCTGAATACTTTGACTGACATTCAAAAGTCTTGTGGGACATGAATAGGACAATTCTTCATTACATGAGAATGACCTCCTCATTGTAGAACATCTAATGTCCCTGGCCCCTCCTCTTACCTGGTTGCACCTTAAAACATGTGAAAACCAAACATACTCTGACAAAATTTCAAAGCAACCCCTTCTGGCAATATAATCTTATTGGGAATCCCAAACCAGGAGCAGGTGTAGGTACCATATACCATTACCTAAAGGCAATGAGATAAACAGCTAGTTTCCAGGCAGGAGAATTTGGCTATACTCCAAATGTAGGTTTTTTTACAACCTAGGTTTAAATACTTATTAGCTATGTGATCTTGGGCTAGTCTCTCAATCTCTCTGTGCCTCATTTCTTATTTTTAAAATGTGATTATAATTAGCTCCTACCTTATAGGGTTGTGAAGTTTAAATAAGATAACATATGTATAGCACTTAACAAAGTATTTGACTCAAAATAAAATATAATAGTAGTGGTTGTTGTTGTTGATGTTATGCTATTAGGGGAAAGAGTTATCCCTTGTGGCAGAGACTACCAAATACTCCATGTACTACCTTTCATTTCCCAGCCTCCTCTGTTGTTAGGGTATGGCTTTGTGTCTGATTCTAGCCAATGAACTATGATCAGAAGTGATGTATCATTTAGAGGCTGAAGTAGGTAAGAGCTAATATGTTGTCTATTTGTCTTTCTTTTCCACATTGGCCTTGCAGAAGAGAGCAATAAGCCTCTGATCAGTGCATACCTATTTAAAAATGAGAAAATTGTGGTACGAAGAATGAATATAAGATCAAATTGACTTTCATATGCAGTGATTTGCAGTCTCATATATACTGTATAATAGACCCTTCACATAAACAAGGATTATGTTTCCAAATTCACCATTGCATGTAATTTCCCTCATGAAACTGAATCTAATAAGTAGAAAAAAATAGAACTCTGTTGAGACAAAGGTGCTAGGTGGTTGGTTAGGCTCACTCACTAGCTAGGCATATCTCTCTCACACTCCCGACTCAACTAGAAAATTCAGTTTCATGTGTAAGCAAAATGACAAACTTATCCACCTTGGACCTAAAGTGTTATTATTAGAGTCAAGACGACAAATAATAAAATCATGTATGTTAGGGATATACTATATACAAGTCACAGAATATTAGAGATGGAAGTAGATATGAAAGGTCATGTCACCTAATACCTACACTTTGCGTATGAGGAAACTGAGGCCAAAGAAGGGAAAAAGGATGCCCCCAAGATGATCAAGCTAGATAATAATAATCCTGGAATAATAAAAAAGGCCCCCTACCTCCTAGATCAGTAATCTTTGCACTAATATCCACTACTTTCGACGTATGACAATTTAAATATAAATGGCTTTGTTTCCCCTTTCTTTAGTATGGGCCCATGGAGTTATATAAGAGGTCGAAACAGCACATCAAAATGAGCTGAGGAAAAGGCCAAGATTTCATTGAATTATGATAAAAGCTAATTAATATTATGTATATATACCCAGGAAAAGAATATTAACACACCAAATCTCTATCCAAAATCCCCCAGAATCATTCATCACCATAAAACATCTGCTGTCCATGAAGGAAATGCATTTGAGAAACTTTTTCCCCAGGATAGGATTGCACAGAAGTGTTAGGTAGCTAGTCAGACATGAGCAACATGGGAACAAAGGAATAGAGGCCCAGCCTAGATACTGTCCAAAGGATACTCTATTGGTAGTTACAGAATCCCTCCTGCATCCCCAGAGACAAAGGACTGGAGGGCCATAATCTGTAGCTGGTTTAATCTGGCCACAGATGCCTGTGCAGAAGATACTACCCTACTTGCCCGCAACTTAAGCCTCATTTTACTGTCATGATAATACTATGTTTATTCCTGAAAGTTCACGAATCTAATTATAACAGACTGATTTCTGGGTAAGCTCATGTGCACTAGGTAAAGTGTTATACAGCAGCCAAGTGTCAGTCAAAATGACCTCACATGCCAATCACCTAGGAAAGCCTTTGAAACCATCCATCATGCCCCAAATATGATTTAGACATTCCAACTTCTGGATGGTTACAGTTCTCTTTGCCAAAATCATATTCCTCTTTGGAGAGTGCTCTGTCTTTCTTAAATATGCTTTTAGTAAATCTTTTCTAAATCTCACTGACTCTTTGCTGTAATTCTTCACTGTATCAATAAGGAAGAACTGAGGAAAAATGCTAATTACACTTCTGTGCCATTACCCCCCATGCTGCTGGAGTAACACCAAAGTTCAAATTGCCCCCAAAAGGTAATAGAAGCCATCTACCTTTGTTCCCAGTAACTTCTGAAGTGACTGGCTGGCAAAAAGGATACAATATAAAGTTAAGGTCAGGAGTGCAGCCTGTTAATGTATCATGGGGACACTAGCTGGTTTGTAGAAGGAATGGTCTGAGTTGTATCTAGGCTTTCTAAGCCTTAGGTCTGACCAAGTGACCAACCCAGCCTGACCCTTTGGTCTCCAGAAGCAGCAGGAACCAAAGGCTTTCATTCATCCCTGAAGAGCTTGCATCTCCAGCCAAATATCTGTTCAGCTATTTCAGTCTCTCCATCTTTAGTCTTAGGACTATGTCAAAGGAGAAAATATAGGTATGGAATTTGCCTTGATCTCTAACTCCCTTTCTGCGGAAAAGCTCCTAGCTTGTTCTCTTCAGTCCTACTGCTGGATTGGAAACTAGTAAATCTCAGCATGCAGTTGAAGGCCACATAGGCCCAGCTGCCCTGTGTAGGCCTTGGGAGGAAAATTTGTCATGTGTTATATACCAGGGGCTTGAACTATAGCATTCAATGCTAAGGAGGATCCATTTATTAAGAAAAAAAGACTTAATAAAAATTATATTGTTAACTCTGATATCATCTACCCTAGAAATGGATTTTTTTTTCCTTGGGGCAGGGGTGGTGGTGGTGGTGGCAGCCAGAGCCTAGTGAATGCACTTTCCAGAATACCACCATTATGCAGAGTGCTGACAAGGCAAAATGTGGTACATAACCAACTAAATTTTTTCAGGTTTCCCAGTTGTCAGTGGCTTAGTGAAATCATCAGTGAATTACCTCAAGACCCAGAATGCACATCATCTGGGCCTGCTGATCTATGTATATTTCAAGTTTGTTTGCTTAGCTATATTTTTAATTGCTATTGCTCAGATTTTTATTACTGCCTAAATGTCTCTTTCTTTTCTATTCTTCTTTTTCTATTCTTCTAAGGATTATATTCTTCTAAGGATTATTTTAATTTTATATATATATATATATATATATATATATATATATATACACACACACACATATATATGTATATATGTATATATATACACATATATATACACATACACCCATATATATACATACACATACATACATATATGTGTGTATGCATGTGTATATATATGTATGTATGTATGTATATAATATATAATTATATATATTATATATATTTATATATTTAATTATATATACACATATACATACATATATACATGTATATGTATATATGTATATAATATATAATTATGTGCATGCACACATATATGCATACATACATATACATATATAAATAAATACATGTACACATATATGCATATGTGGTTGAATATTGTAATTGTGTTTGTGTGTATAGTATTTATAGCCACTTTCAGGAGAGTTGCTATTTAAAGATCTGATCTCCCTAAAGGACAAATGCCCTAAACAAGACATTTAAAATTAAATTTTTCCACATTGCCATGTCCCTATTCTCTTGCTCAAATCAACTTCCACTTTTACTGGCCCAGCTGCCTGCCTCAAGATTTAGAGAGAATGTGGTTTGAGATTAGTGAATGTTCTAGGGCAGTGGTTCTCAAACTTCAGCATCCATCAGAATCTCCTGGAGGTCTCGTTGAAACACAGATTGCTAAGCACACTCCAGTTTGATTCAGTAGTTCTAATAGGGAAGAAGGTGCCAAGAGTTTTCATTTCTAACATATTCCCAGTGATACTAATGCTGCCAGTCCTGGGACCACACTTTGAGAAGCACTGCTTTGGGAGTTGTGGTGAAGAGGCTTGGATACTTGCCGATGCAAACCTGCCTGACTCTGACTCTGACTTCATAGATCCAAAATGGATCCTAGGGCATAAAACAAGAGAGAAAAATCAGACTTCTGTTTGCATGTGCCAGTCTGAGGAAAAAGACTATAGTTTTATCCCACCCCTCTCCTACACCTATGTAAGTTTGCACAAAATGGGGTAAACTACACTTGTGAGAAATAAGGGGCAGAAATATGAAATAATGTATACTAGTTAGCCTGTCCATGCTTGCTGGACACTGATCTTTAGAAAATGACAGATAAAGGGTAAAAACGATGACCTTACCAGTCTGCCTCTGCCTTAGATAAGCTTAATTTTGTAGGTCCCAAACATTAGCGTGAAAATTTAGATTTCAAGGGTCTTCATCAGAACTTCTTGATGTGAATCTTGAGGCACTGGCCCAGAAACTCACACTTTAACAAGTTATCTAGTGCAAGTGGCATATGGGCCACACTTTTAAGAAGCATCGTTCTAATGGTAAAAGGCAGAACACATAGAAAAGAGACCAGAATAATGCTTTAAGAAAATCCAGATGCAAGTATCACTTCATATTGTGCAAGCAACATACACAGGGCCAATAAATTAATAGAGTTATCAGAATGAAATTTGTTCCTGCAAATGGCATTTAGGATTTTTGGAAACATAAACTGGGATTTCTTTAGTAAAACAAACAAACAAACAAACAAAAACTTTCTAGCACTGAATGAAGCACGGAAAATGACTGAATTATGTAATGCTTTTGTATAAAAATTTACACAACTTCTTCTAAGCACTTGTATTAACTCACTTCATTCTCAGTAGTACCTCTATAAACTCACCTTGCCCCATTTGAAAGATGAATAAATAGAAACCTGGAGACTGCTTTTCCCCTGGTCACACAAGAAGTTAAGTGACTGAGCCAAGATTAGAACTCAGGCCTCAGGACTATCCAAAGTCCCCTCATTTGTGCCAGGCTGAAGTCACAGGAAGAGATAACTGAAAAATACACTTTCATGGTGTACCAGGTTGGCATCATTTGGGTGTTATACCATGTTTTTGTGCTAGAAGCTCATGTAACATGGTAGTAGTTAACAGGAACCAGAATAAACAAGCAGACTGCCTCCTCATTTAGGTGTGTTTTGCCTTCTGGGCTATCCTTCAAAATCCTCCAAGACAGCAACCACAAGAGGAGGGTGGAAAGGAAAAGACACAACCTAAACCCATTACTCCTTGAGTTATCATTGTTTCAGTAACACAATAAAAGATTTTGCTCTGCTACAAGCTTTTTTTTTAAGTTATTTTGAGAAAATTAGCAAAATCCAGTGTTCCTTTGCCATCTGCGAACTTCATTTACCTGAAGCAGCTGTCCCTAATTATTAGATACACTCGTGTATCCAGTATGGCCCCATCTGTCTATACATTGATTAGCTTTTGCTAAATAAAAAATCGTTGAAGAAAGATACACTAATCAGGGCCTTGTTTAAAGAGTCAGGACACAGTAGCTCTGCCATTGGTTGGAACATGCAGCACTCTCTAAATTTAAAGACTATGATACAAAGACCTGGTCTTGAAGACCATCCAATGACAAGAATTCGAAGGCATAAAGGCACTGACCAGAAGAATAGACTTGTATAAATACCAAGTGTTAGCTGGAGTCTCTAAATCAAACTGAAGCCCTCCTATCCTATTAATCAAGTTGAAAGACATATATTTCATCCCTACCTGCTCTTCTGATCCCTAAATCTCATTAGAGGTAAAAAAGAACCCCTATTTTCCCATTTCCTACATAATTATTGGGGGAAGATAGACATTTTGGAATGGGTTTTTATTGATTTGGTTGTGTGTAATCTATTAGCATTTCAACTTGTCAGAATACTTGTTCTGTAGCATTCAGGTGGTGGGGGAGCTATAAATAAATAGATCTGTGAGAGTACAGCCTGCTGTTGGCATAGCTTGCAAGCTATCCCATTATAAAAACACACTCTGGAGTTTGCCTTATTACCTTCTTTGTTCATGTTCAGTAGCTGGCCTCTGCCAAGGTTACACTGAAATACCTTGGCTACTTGACATTTCACTTTCCATTTCTTCCAGCTCTTTTTCTTCCTCTACTGCAAGGAGCAGGAGAGATAAACCTCACTTCACATGGTACAGAGACAGTTTAATGAAAATAAGGGTGTAGGAAGCAAGAAAAAAAAAACAGACACTATTTTTTGTCTGTTGTAAAATAGTGCTCAGTATCAAAGACAGAAGCAAAACATATATAAGAAACAAACTTTCATCAGATCCTAATCTTTTAGAACCAATTATTCCTTTACATTTCAAAATACACAAGTAACACGACAGAACAAAATATGATTTCCTTCTTTTCTGACATACCTTGAACCTCTCCCTGGGCAAACGGTTCTTTGCAAACCAATGTCAAACATTTCCTTCACTTCTGTGTCCCTCCACACCATGATATTCCATGGAATGGCTATATGCAACAATCCTGCCTACATGTGGCCTACGGCCTCCAATTTACTTTGATTTTGAACACAAATCGCAGTGGTATTCTCTAATTGTTATGGTACTAAGATGTGGGGAAGGTGCTGCGGGAGGAAAAGTGTATAAGTATGTTCTGGATTGATTTCTAAGGGAAAGCCAATCTGTATTTCTTCCTCTTCCTCTCTTTTTTTTACTTCCAGTCTATCTTTTCTACCCTTGGCAGACAGTGTGCGGTTTAGGGGAAAAAGAAAAAAAAGGAAAGAGAAAACCCCATATTTCTGTTTGTTTTTTTTCCTATTACCACAAGTCTTACATGCAAATTGAGACTTGAACAACTTCTACATTTCTCCAAGAAAAATTAAATTTGGGTTGACATGCCATGAACAGATTTTGAGATAATGACCCAGATGTAAACTCTAGATCATTTGTTGCAAAAATTAAATAAATAGCTACCATTTATTGATTACTTTCTGTTGCAAAGCACTTTACATGTTCCCTCTCATTTCATCTTCGCTACTTATGATTATTATCTGCACATTACGGTTTAGGACACTAAGGAATTGAGAAGTTGTTTAACTTCTAGGAATGGAATTAACACTTAAAACCACATATGTATACCTCCGAAGCCTGAGCTTTTGATCACTATATATTTCTATCACTCATAGTCATATCAACTCTGCCAAGAGGTAAAAAAATCATTTAAAAAGGAAAATAGTTTAAAAATTATTACTGTGCTTTTCTCTTTTGCCTTTTAGAGTATTTAGCTTATGTCCTAGTCTGCTTAAGGCAATCATTTGGGGAGAGGGTGGGAGTGCATGGCAGAGACATTAGCATTTATGACAGAAGGAGAAGAAATGAAAAGAAAAAAACAGGGCAATATTTGCTTCTACTTACAAAATAGGTTCATGCAGTAGGGCAACATCCTTACAAGCCAGGCTTTTTTCTTATGACAATAATAATAGCATAATTTTTACTATTGCCCAAATGTCTCTACTCTTTTATATTTCTTCCTAAGAATTAATATACACATATACTCACAAATGGTATGCAATTCTGTATAAATATTTCTATGTCTACATATATACAATTCCTTTACCTCCTACTTTAGCAAATCAAGGGTTAAGTTTTAAGGATACAATTCATAGAGTGCCCCAGAAAAAATGTCCTTTGCCCTGTGACAATTAGGCCAACTCTATGGTATAAGAAAGAAACAATCTAATAGGGGTAAAAGAACATTTCCACCTTTCCATTCCTGAGGAATTGTCAGGGGAGGAAGGGACAGACAAACACAGGAAAGAGAGAGGAGTCTACAGAGAGAATCACAGTAAGATAAGCAAAGGTAACACTACTCCCCAAGTGAAACTATGAAAGAAGCCTACCTCATAGACTCCCCTATAACTTCCAGTCTAAGTAAACTACATCAAAGTCTCTTTGGTCAGGGAGAGTACCCCTGAAGTTTAGTTTTCTCCAACTACTCTCAGTTTCCATGAGGAATGGACACTGAGTGTGAGACATTGGGTCTGTTATGAGAAGCACTGTGGCAAAGAAATAAGACCACTCCAGAGACTGGCCAGTGGGCTAGATGGAAGACCTAGCAGAGTCTTGGAGCCTAAAAACAATGGGGACTATGAGGAAGCAGAGGCTCTGACCAAAACAAGAAAAGGAAGTCAAATCACAATTGGTAAAACTAACCTTCAGCTGTACGCACCAACACAGCAAGCAGTAAACAGGAAACAAGGGACATTAGTCAGCCACCAAACAGAGCATAGTCCAAAGACTACATAGATTCAATAACCTCCATCTTCTCCTTAGAACCAAGAGTTTCCATAAGCCCTTACCTCATATTCTTAGATATCATTTTATGGAAAAAAAAAGTAGGGAAAGGTTATCTGACACATTTTTATCCAAGAGAAACTGAAATCCATTTAAAGGGATTATTTAAATCGGAAGTTGGAAACTATGACCCATGGACCTAATCTCCTACCTATTTGGAAAATAAAATTTTTTTGAAATTTAGCCACTCCTATTCATTTGCATACCATTTGTTGCACCATTTGCTCTCAAAGTTGAGTATTTACAGCAGAGAACATAAGGCTCACAAAGCCAATATATTTATTATCTAGTCCTCTATGGAAAAGTTTGCCAATCCCTTGCTTACATTACCAAATAAGACATCAGAAACATGGCGGAGTGAGAGATTTCCCCAGATCTCTCCTCTTGAAACAACAAACTGAATATGTAAAACTTAAACACCCAACCTGCACACCAGCACATATGAGTGTGGGATCTATGCATAAAAGCTAACACGAGTCAGAATCTTGGGAGTCTAATAGTAGTCTCGGAGAAACAAAGAAGCTGCCTCTCACAGCGAAATCTCCCAGCAGGAGAAGGGGGAGGGAAGAAGGTACAGCGAGTTCCTGAGAGACTGAGAGTTCCACAAACACAGAGGCAGTACCCAGGGATCAGGGCAAATAGCAGAGAAGAGGGGATGGCAGAGAAGTGGGGATGGCAGAGAAGCAATAGTGGTTGCAAAACATAGGCTAAGCCACAGACCCCATCCCCCAAACCAGGGGGCCCCTCACCACATATCCGTGGAGACCAAACGCCACGGAGACCCAGGAAATCCAAGCAAACCCTACCAAAACTATTGTTAACAATGACAGGGACTGAGAATGAGAGTAGCGAGTATGATTGAATATCTATAAGGGAAAAAAAAGCATTCTTAAGACTTTATATAAAGTGGAGATGCAAGAGGCTTAGGCACCACTTTCTGGAAACCAAAAGAAAAAAGCTTTCTTTGTGACAGGCTAAAGAGAAACCTTTATATAATAAATCTTTTTTCTGGCTAAAAGCAGAATACACTTCCATTAATGCCCAGGTGGAGAAATAGTCCATTAAACACCATGAACAACCAAAATGACAGGCAGCTAAGAAAGAAAGAGAAAAATCTCCTGAAAATAAGCTTAAAGACATAGAAATATGTAATTTAAATGACAGAGAATTCAGAATGGTACTTCTGAAAAAACTCAATGAGATCCAAAAGAATTCATATCAACAGTTTCAGGAATTGAAAAAAAAATATAACTAGATGAGCAGAATAAGTTCTTTAGCAAGGAGATTGAAACCCTCAAAAAGAACCAAATAGAACTTCTGTAGATGAAGATATTAAAAGATATTAAAAATTAAATAGCAAGCTAGAGAAATAGAGTCAAACAAATGGAGGAAAAGATCAGTGATATTGAAGACAGAAATCAAGAAATAAATCAGAAGGAAGAAGAGAGAAACCAAAGAATGAAAAATGATGAACGAAATACAAGAATTAGCTGATACCATCAGAAGAGGACAAATAAGAATAATGGGCATTCTGGAAGGGGAGGAAAAGGAGCAGGGATAGAAAACATTTTCAGAGAAATAGTTGATGAGAATTTCCCAAATCTAAAGAATGA
>NW_024348530.1:1323667-1373747 GCF_902729225.1 Pteropus medius
GGAAATACTGAAAGAGATCAGCTCACCTAAAACAAAATGACAAAAAAAAAATACATAACTAGGAGTAAGGTGACTAGCAGGCAGATAAAAGCAGAGGAGTGAAATCCATACTAAGAATAGGGCATCATAAGCTTAAATAATAAGAAGAGATTTGTTATTGCAAGATAGTAATAAATGTACAGCACACATAGGGACAAGGTGAGAAAACAATGACTGAAAAAGAGAGGATTCAAACATTGAAATTCGCAAAAGGGAATGGAGATAAGGCATGCGCAGAAGAAAATGGACTAATAAGTATATGTGTGTGTGTATCTATATATACACAAAGACCAGAGGGAAAAATCTACAAGAGTAATAACAAATAAAAAGAAACACACACACACACACACACACACACACACACACACACACACCTGCCCTGGCAGACAAGGGAAACAATGAAACTCTGAGGGAGCTACCAGAAAGCAAGATAAAATGGTTATAGGAAAACTTCATATTTCGATAATCACCCTAAATGTAAATGAACTGAATTTACCAATAAAAAGTCACAGAGTTGCAGATTGGACCAAAAAAACAAAACTCAATCATATACTGCCTCCAGGAGACAAATCTCAGTACCAAAGACAAATATAGAATCAACAAGAAAGGGTGAAAAATAATAATGCAAGCAAATAGCATTCAGAGAAAAGTGGGAGTTGTGGTAATATATCAGACAAAATAGACTTCAAAATAAAAAAAAATGTAAAGAAAGATACTGAGGGACACTTCATACTAATAAAGGGAAACATGAACCAAGAAGATATAACACATTAATATCTATGCTCTCAATCAGGGAGACATGAAATATACAAAGCAATTACTAACAGTACTAAAGGGAAAAACAGACCAAAACACTCGCATAGTAGGGGACCTAAATACTCCACTTTTGGAGATGGGCAGATCATCCAAACAGAAAATCAATGAGGAAATAATATCCTTAAATGACACATTAGACCAACTGGACAGAATTGACATTGACAGAGCCTTCCATCCCAAAACAGCTGCTTATATAGTCTTTTCTAGTGCACATGGAACATTCACAAAAATTGGCCACATACAGGGACACAGAGATAGCCTCAACAAACATAAGAGGATTGAAATCATACCAACCATATACTCTGATCATGATGCTTTGAAGCTGAAGATCAACTGTAAAAAGAAAGAGAGAAGAACGAATACATGTAGATTAAACAACATGCTATTGAAAAAATGAGTGGGTTAGAGAAGAGAAAAAAAAGAGATCAAGGGAAACATATAAATGAATGATAATGATACTAAAACATCTCAAAACTTTTGGGACATGGCAAAAGCGGTCATAAGAGGAAAGATCATATCATTACAAGCCTAAAACCTGAACGATCCAAAAACAAAAACGATCTCAAATAAAAACCTAACACTTCATCTTAAAAAACTAGAATTGGAAGAACAAATGAAGGCTAATGTCAGCAGAAGGAAAGAAATAATCAAAATTAGAAGAGAAATAAATGAAATTGAAAACAAAAAAAAAATACAAAAAATAAATACAGCAAGGAGATGGTACTTTGAGAAGGTTAAGAAAATTTACAAACCCCTGGCTAGACCCAATAAAGAAAAAAGTGAAAGCACACAAGTAAATGAAATCAGGAATGAAAGAGGGGAAGTAATGACAGACACCACAGAAATACAAAGGATCATACAAGAATAATATGAAAAAGTATATAACACCAAATTTAATAACCTAGAAGAAGTATACCAGTACTTAGAAACATACAACCTTCTTAGACTGAATTGAGAACTGGAAAATCTAAATAGACTGATCAGCAGTATGGAAATTGAAACAATCATCAAAAACCTACCAAAAAGTAAAAGTCCAGGACCAGATGGCTTCACCAGTAAATTCTTCCAAATATTCAAAGATTTAATACATATTCTCCTCATACTCTTCCCAAAAATGGAAGAGGTGGCAATACTTCCTAACTCATTTTATGAGGCCAATATTACTCTGATACCAAAATCTGGTAAGGATAACACACAAAAAAGAAAACTACAGACCAATCTCTCTCATGAACACAGATGCAAAAATCCTAAAAAAGATACTAGCAAACCGAATATAGCAACATATTTAAATGATTATACACCACTATCAAGTGAGCTTCATCCCACAGGCACAGGGATAGTTCGACATATGCAAATCGATTAATATGATACACCACATAAACAAATAAAAAAATAAGAATCATATGATCATATCAATAGATGCAGAAAAAGCCTTCAACAAGATACGGCATCCATCTATGATGAAAACACTTAACAAAATTGTTATGGAAGGAAAGTACCTTAACATAATAAAGGCCATATATGACAAAACCTCAGCTAATATTATACTTAATGGTGAAAAACTAAAAACCTTTCCTCTAAAGATCAGAACAAGGCCAGCTTGTCCTTTTTCACCATTGTTATTCAATATAACATTGGAGGTCCTAGCGAGTACAGTCAGGCAAGAGAAAGATATAAAGGGCATCAAAATTGGAAATGAAGAAGGGAAATTGTCACTATTTGCAGATGAAACGATTCTCTATATAGAAACCTCTAAAGACTCCACAAGAACACTAGTAGAAACAATAAGCAAATACAGTAAAGTCTCTGGATACAAAATCAATGTTCGAAACTCCATAGCATTCCTATACTCTAATAATGAAGTGTCAGAAAAAGAAGTGGAAAAAAATACTTCCTTTTGCAATTGCAACAAAAAGAATAAAATACTTAGGAATAAATCTAACGAAACAAGAAAAGGACCTATATAATGAAAACTATAAGACCTTTTAAAAAAATCAAAGAAGATACAAAGAAATGGGAAGATATGTCATGTTCTTGGATTGGAAGAATCAACATAGTTAAAATGGCCATATTACCTAAAGCATTATACACATTTAATGCAATCTCTATTCAAAATCCCATCAGCATTTTTTAAAGAATAAAAAATCATCAGATTTCTACGGAAGCAAGTAAGACCCTGAATTGCCAAAGCCATCCTGAGGAAAAAGAATGAGGCTAGAGGCATCACTCTGCCCAAATTCAAAGTATACTAAAAAGCGACAGTAATCAAAACAGCATGGTATTGGCAGCAAAACAGACACATGGACCAGTGGAACAGAATCGAGATTCCACAAGTAAACCCATATTTATATGGGCAAATAAATTTTGATAAAGAAGCCAAAAACATACAGTGGAGAAAAGAAAGCCTCTTCAATAAATGGTGCTGGGAAAACTGGAAAGCCACCTTCAAAAGAATGAAACTAGACCATTGTCTATCACCACACACCAAAAGTAACTCAAAATGGATTAAGAACCTGAATATAAGACCTGAAACAATGAAGTGCATAGCAGAAAACATAGGAACTAAACTCAAGGACCATGGAGTTAAAGAGGGTTTTATGAATTTGACCTCAAAGGCAAGGGAAGTAAAAGCAAAAATAAATGAATGAGACTACATCAAACTAAAAAGCCTCTGCACAGCAAAAGAAACTGTCAACAAGGTAAAGAGACAACCATCCAAATGGGAAAGTATATTTTCAAGCATCGCCTTCAATAAGGGCCTAATATCCAAAATATATAAAGAACTCATATGACTCAATAATAACAAAAATTACAAATGATCCAATCAAAAAATTGGCAGAGGACCTGAACAAACACTTCTCCCTAGAGGACATACAAATGGCCTATAAATATATGAAAAGATGTTAAACATCACTAGCTTTAGTGGAATGCAAATCAAAATATCTATAAAGATATTTGCATACCGATGTTCATAGCAGCATTATTCACACAGTGGCCAGGACATGGAAGCAAACAAAGTGTCCTATGATAGATGATTGGCTAATGAAGCTGTGGTACATATATACAATGGATTCTTACTCAGCCATAAGAAGAGATGAAATACTGCCATTTGTGACAACATGGATGGACCTCGAGATAATCATGCTAAGTGAAATAAGCCAGACAGAAAAAGTTGAAAATCACATGATATCACTTATATGTAGTATATAAACCTAAAAGCAACCAATGAACAGGACAAACAGAGACTCATGGACATGAGTTTAGTTTCTATGTTTTCTTCTATACATTTTATTGTTTCAGGTCTTATATTTAGGTCCTTAATCCATTTTGAGTTAACTTTGGTGTGTGGTGATAAACAAAAGTCTAGTTTCATTCTTTTGCAGGTGGCTCTCCGGCTTTCTCAGAACCATTTATTGAAAGGGCTTTCTTTTCTCCACTATGTTTTTGGCTTTTTTTGTTGAAAATTATTTTCCCATATAAATATGGGTTTACTTCTGGACTCTTGATTCTATTCCACTGGTCCATGTGTCTGTTTTGCTGCCAATACCATGTCATTTTGATTACAGTCGCTTTGTAGTATAATTTGAAGTCGGGCAGAGTGATGCCTCCAGCCTCATTCTTTTTTCTCAGGATGGCTTTGGCAATTCGGGGTCTTTTGTGCTTTCATAAAAATCTGATGATTTTTTTGTTTTATTTCATTAAAAATTGCCGATGAGATTTTGATAGGGATTGCATTAAATCTGTATAATGCTTTAGGTAATGTAATATGGTCATTTTAACTATGTTAATTCTTCCAATCCAAGAACACGGAATATCTTTTCATTTCTTTGTATCTTCTTTGATTTTTTTTTCATAGGGTCTTATAGTTTTCATTATATAGGTCCATCACTTGTTTCATTAAGTTTATTCATATATATTTTATTCTATTTGTTGCCATTGCAAAAGAAATTATTTTTTCCACTTCTTTTTCTGACGCTTCGTTATTAAAATAAAGGAAGGCTATGGAGTTTCAAATGTTGATTTTGTATCCAGAGACTTTACTGTATTTGCTTATTGTTTCTAGGAGTGTTCTTATGGAGTCTTTAGGGTTTCTATATAAAGAATCATGTCATCCACAAAGAGTGACAGTTTGACTTCTTCGTTTTCTATTTGGATATCTTTCTCTTGCCTGATTGCACTTGCTAGGACCTCCAATGTTATATTGAATAACAGTGGCGATAGTGGACAGCCTTGCCTTGTTCCTGATCTTAGAGGGAAGGTTTTTAGTTCTTTACCATTAAGTGAAAATGTTGGTTGAGAATTTTTCCTATATGGCATTTATTATATTAAAGTACTTTTTTCCTTCTATACCAATTCTGTTAAGTGTTTTGAACATAAACGAATGCTATATCTTGTTGAGGGCTTTTTCTGCATTTATTGATATGATCATAGGATACTTATTTTTTTAATTTGTTTATGCAGTGTATCATATTAATTGATTTGCGTATGTTGAACTATCCCTGTGCCCCTGGGATGAAGCCCACTTGATCGTGGTGTATAATCTTTTTAATATGTTGCTATATTCGGTTTGCTAGTATCTTTTTTAGGATTTTTGCATCTGCGTTCATGCGAGATATTGGTCTGTAGTTTTCTTTTTTGTGTTATCTTTTGGTATCAGAGTAATATTAGCCTCATAAAATGAGTTGGGAAGTATTGCCTTCTCTTCGATTTTTTGTCAGAATTTGAGAATAGTAAGTATTAAAACTTCTTTGAATTTTTGGTAGAATTCACTGGTAAAGCCATCTGGTCCTGGACTTTTACTTTTTGGTAGGTTTTTGATGATTGTTTCAATTCCCATACTGCTGATCGGTCTATTTAGATTTTCCAGTTCTTCTCGATTCAGTCTAGGAAGGTTGTATATTTCTAAGTACTGGTATATTTCTTCTAGGTTATTAAATTTGGTGTTATATGTTTTTTCATATTATTCTTGTATGATCCTTTGTATTTCTGTGGTGTCTGTCATAATTCCCCTCTTTCATCTCCGATTTTGTTTATTTTTGCCCTTTCTGTTTTTTCCTTAGTGAGTCTAGCCAGAGGATTGTCAATTTTATTAACCTTCCCGAAGAACCAGCTCTTCATTGCATTTATTTTTTCTATTGTTTTTTGTTTGTTTGTTTGTTTTCAATTTTATTTATTTCGGCTCTAGTTTTTATTATTTCATTTGTTCTGCTAACTTTAGGCTTCATTTGTTCTTCCTTTTTTAGTTTTTTTTTTTTTAAGATGAAGTGTTACATTGTTTATTTGGTCTTGTTCATGTTTTTGTTGATAGGCCTGTAATTATATGAACTTTCCTCTTATGACCAATTTTGCCATGTCCCAAAAGTTTTGATATGTACTATCATTATCATTTGTTTCTATGTCTTTCTTGATCTCTCTTTTTATCTCTTCTGACCCAGTTATTCTTCAGTAGCATGGTCCTTAACTTCCATGTATTTGTGGTTCTTCCTGATTTCTTTCTGCAGTTGATCTCTATTTTCAAAGCATTATGATCAGAGAATATGGTTGATATGATTTCAGCCCTCTTATATTTGTTGAAGGTATCTCTGTGTCCTAGTATGTGATTGATTCTGGAGAATGTTCCATGTGCACTAGAAAAGTATGTATTAGCAGGTGTTTGGGGATGGAATGCTCTTAAATGTCAATTATGTCCAGTTTGTTTAATGCATCATTTAAGAATGTTATTTCCTTATTGATTTCTACCTTCTTCCCCAATCCCTCTCTCTTCCAGTGAGTATTTTGGAATACACGGCCTTCTCTTACTCTGACAACGTTTTTTTGGTCTGTTTTCTCTATTACCTTATCCCTTTTACTGCGGTTTTTTGTTGATGTTGGCTTTACATATTCGAGAACCACTTTTGATTGTATCAGATGTGTTGTGTCTTTGTTACCATGTTTCTCTTTTATCGTGAAGTGTCCTCAATATCTTCTTTACCTTTTTATTTTTTGAAGTCTATTTCATCTATTGCGCCACTGCTCTTTGCTTTCGATGTCATTGCTTAATCAATATTTTCCACTTTTTTCACTGGTCTATTTGTCTTTTTTTTGAAGCTGTGTCTTCTATTTATGGTTTGGATTTTTTTGTTTTTTTGTGACGTCTGGCCTACTCTATACCGACCCCATTAGTAGTTCAACCTCCATTTACATTTGAACAGATGATGGTCATCTTTACAACCATTTTATCTTTTGCTTAGCTTGGTTTTTCCATTTCTTCCTTGTCCTCGTTTTTCTGTTTTCTTTTTTTTTTTTTTTCTGTTTTCTTTTTTTTGGTTAGCTTTTGTGGGTTTTCTCTCTGGTCATACTTGTTTTATGTTATATACCATGGTCCTGAATCTTTGGCATGTTTTATGTTATATACCATGGTCCTGAATCTTTGGCATGTGGTTACCATTACGAATATGTAAAGGATAGTTTTATAAATATATATAGTTGACCATTTTCTTCTGCGTGTGCCTTATCTCCATTCCCCTTTGCAAATTTGTATCTTTGAATCCCCCCTCTTTCAGTCATTGTTATCTCAGTTTGCCCTATGCATGCTGAACGTTCACTACTTTTCATTAAAACAATTCTCTTCTTATTATTTAAGCTTATAATGCCCTATTCTTAGTAAGGGTTGCACTCCTCTGCTTCTATTTGCCTGATAGTCACTTTAATCCTAATTATGTATTTGTTTTTGTCATTTTGTTTTAGGTGAACTGACCCCTTTCACTATTTCCTGTAGTGCAAGCCTTGTAGTGGAGAATTCACTCATTTTTTTGTATTTCTGGAGAAGCCATAATTTCTCTGTCATATCTGAAGAAGAGATTAGCTGGATACATTATTCTAAGCTGGTATGTCCTTTCACTTAATAATTTAAATATTCGATTCCATTCTTTTCTGGCTTATAAGGTTTGCGCTGAGAAGTCGGAGGATAATCTAATGGGTTTACCTTTATAAGTTACCTTTTTGTTTTTACTTGGTTGCCCTGAGAATTCTGTCTTTGTCATTGATTTTTGATAATTTTAACACAATGTGTCTTGGTGAAGGCCTTTTTGTGTTGAGATAATTGAGTGTTCTGTTGACGTCTTGAATTCCAAGCTCCAGTTCATTCCTTAGATTTGGGAAATTCTCATCCACTATTTGTCTCAAAATGCTTTCTAATCCCTCTTCTTTGTCCTCACCTTTGATAATGCCCATTATTCTTATGTTTCCTCTCCTGATGGTATCATCTAGTTCTTGTATTTCTCTGTCATTATTTTTTATTCTGTGATTTCTTTCTATTTTCTTCTGATTTATTTCCAAATTTCATCCTTGATATCACTGATCCTTTCCTCCATTTGTTGGACTCTATTTCCCTAGCTTGCTATTTCATTTTTCATCTCTTTCAGTGTATTCTTCATCTCCAGAAGTTCTGTTCTCTTTGAGGGTTTCGATCTCCTTGCTAAAGAACTCATTCTGCTCATCTAGTTGATTTTTCAATTCCTGAAATTGTTATTATGACTCATTTCAGATCTCACTGAGTTTTTTCAGAAGTGCCATCCTGAATTCTCTGTCATTTAAGTTGTATAATTCTATGTTTTATGCATATTTTCTGGAAATTTTTCTCTTTCTTTCTGAGATGACTTGCCACCTTGGTTGTTCACGGTTTTTAATGGACTATTTCTCCGCCTGGACATTAATGGAAGTGTATTCTGCTGTTTTTCCAGAAAGAAGATTTATTATATAAAGTTCTCTCTTTAGCCTATTTCAAAGGAGGAGCTTTTCTTTTGGTTTCCATTAGGTGGTGTCTAAGCCTCTTGGATCCCTGCTTTATATAAAGTCTTAATAACACTTTTTATTTTTCTTGTAGATATTTAATCACACTTGCTACCCTTAGTTTCAGTTCCTGTCAGTGTCAGTGAGGGTCTCGCGAGTGTTTGCTCAGATTCCCCTGGGGCTCCGCGGTGATTCTTCTCGGAGGGAATGGGGGGAGGGGCCCTCTGGGTTGGTGGTTCGGAGCTGCAGCTCAGCCTCGGTTTTGTAACCACAGCCGGCAAAAATTGGCTCTTGTTCCTCTGGGTCCTGTCCTCCTTCTCTGCTTTCTACCCTGATGACTGGGCCCTGTAGCCAGCTGGCCACAGGGAGCTCACACCTATCCCACGCAGGAATGTTCAGGGAACTCGCCCGCTCCTCCCACCACCGCCTTCTCCTCCTGCTGGGAGCTCCGGCATCTGTGAGAGGCAGCTTCTTTATTACTCCTAGTCCCCTGTCCGACACCTGGGTTTCTGACATGTTGTAGCTCTTATGTGTAGATCCTTTGCTCAGACATGCGGGTGTGCAGTTTGGGTGTTTTGTTGTTGTTGTTGTTGAGTGTTAGATGTTCAGCTTATTTTTGTTTTAAGGGGAGAGATCTGGGGATGTTTCTCACTCTGCCATGTTTCCAAAGATCAGTACAGATATTGTATAAAAGAGTATGACAGTCTTACAAAATTAAACATGCAATTACCATACAACCAAGAATTTGCTCTCCTAGGCATTTATCTGAGAGAAATGAAGACTCACCTTCACATACAAATCTGTACATGAATGCTTATAGCAGCTTTAATTGTAATAGCCCCAAATTGGAAACAACCCAGATGCCCTTAAATAGATAAATGGTTTTAAAAAACTGTGTTTGAAATCAAGAGCTGGTTCTTTGAAAGGGTAAACAAAATGAACAGAACATTAGCCAGACTCATCAAGGGAAAAAGAGAGAGGACTCAAATAAATAAAATCAGAAGTGAAAGAGGATAAATAACTACGGACTCCACAGAAACATAAAGGATCATAAGAAAATACTACGGCCATTATATGCCAACAAATTGGACAATCTGGAAGAAATGGATATACTCCTAGAAACATACAATCTCCCAATACTGAGTCAAGAAGAAACAGAAAATCTGAACAGACTGATTACCACCAATGAAATTGAATCAGTAATCAAAAACCTCCCAAAAAACAAAAGTCCTAGACCTGATGGCTTCATAGGTGAATTTTATCAAATATTCAAAGAAGAATTATCACCTATTTTCAAATTATTCTAAAAAATTCAAGAAGAGGGAAGGCTCCCTAACTCCTTTTATGAGACCACCATTACCTTGTTTCCAAAACCAGACAAAAACATTACAAAAAAAGAAAAAGAAAACTATAAACCTATATATCTTATGAACATTGATACAAAAATCCTCAACAAAATATTAGCAAACCTAATTTGGAAATACATTAAAAATATCATACACCATGATCAAGTTGGATTTATTCCTGAAATGTAAGATTGATACAATATCCGCAAATCGATTAATGTGATACACCACATTAACAAACCCAAAGATAAAAATAAAAAGCGTTCAACAAAATCCAGCGTCCATTTATGGTAAAAGCTCTCAGCAAAGTGGGAATAGAGGAAACATACCTCAACATAATAAAGGCCATATATGATAAACCTACAGCTAACATAATAGTCAATGGGGAAAAACTAAAAGCATTTTCCTTATGATCAGGAACAAAACAAGGATGCCTACTTTCAACACTACTCCAACATTGTATTCGAAGTCTTAGCCACAGCAATAAAACAAGAAAAATAAAAATAAAAGGCATCCAAATTGGAAAGGAAGAAGTAAAACTCTCTTTATTTGCCAATGACATAATACTATATAGAGAGAACCCTAAAAATTCCACCCAAAAACTGTTAGAATTGATCAATGAATTCAGTAAAGTAGCAGGTTACAAAATAGTATTCAGAAGTCAGAGGCAATTTTATACACCAATGACGAACTTTCAGAAAGAGAAATTAAGAAATCAATCCAATTTACGATTGCATCGAAAATTATAAAATACCTGGGAATCAAATTAACCAAGGACGTATGTAGAGAGCCAGATCTGTGTTGCAGATCCATTGGCAAAGCCATGCTTGACTGTGTTGCAATCTGCCAAGGGCAGAGAAGCAAACAAAGAACAGACGGCTGCTTGTGGTTTAGCACAGATAACCGGGTATAGACAGGCTTATGGGAGATTATTGTTGCCAACAAGTTTCAAGTCTTGAGAAGACTCCCACCCTCAAGGACACTGTATCTCCATTATAGTGCAATGTCCCACCTGGCCCCAGCTTTCCTATATTATGTCTCTGTGTTTTTCTTAATCCTCCGTTGCCACCCCCTCAGGTTAACCCTCTAGTCATACAGGTCGCAACAGGTGGCGTCCAACGTGGAGCCTGAGTATGGGAAACTCCATCCATCCATCCACTGAGAATTCCATCCATCTATCCAGATGGAAGTACACTCCTGGGGGACTCGTTCAACTTAAGACGTATAAGGTGAGGAGTGGATTGGTTTCCCTGAATATAAAACATGGGGAATTCTGGATCCCAAGAGAGGATCCTTTATGTACAAATGCTTAAGGCTATGCTTAGAACTAGAGGCTATAAAGTGAAAGGAGAGCAATTAACTTAGTTTTTTTTTTAAATTTGTACAAGAAACTTGCCCCTGGTTCCCAGAAGAAGGGACAGTGAATAGTCAGACCTAGGAAAAGATTGGAAAGCAACTCCGAGGGCGCTATACCTCTTGGGGCTTGTAAAGATCCCCATTTTTACTTTTTCTTTATGGACTTTAATAAGGGATTGTCTTGATACCATCCAAGAGGATCAGAGACTCCCGGGGGGAGTTGACAAAGAATTGGTTGCTGCACTGCGAAGGACTTTGGAGGAGCATGAGGACCTTCATGTTCCTCCACTGTCTTCTGCTCCTCCACCACCATTGCTTCCTGAGTATGAGCAAGAAATAGAGAGAGAGGCTCACAAGGATCAGCAGGCTAGAGTAGAGAACAGTCAGGAATGACTTTAACCGACTGATTAGCACCCCCAAGGAAGTTACAAATACTGTTAATGGGGAAATATGAGTATGTGCATGAACTCTGATCTATATTTGTCTGTGTTATATGTAATATGGTGGTTCAGTTAAGAATTCTAATTATAATAGAAAGGAAAATGTATGTTTTTGGTAACAGAAAGTATAAAGTATAGAGATTTATTTTGAGGGAAATTAAGAGAAAAGTGTCTTAAAGTTAGTTATTTCTGAATGAGTGAAAAGAGGCAAACTGGCAAAATGAGGAAACTAGTAGAAGGTTTGTGAAGAAAATTCTGAGAAGAAATTTTATGTGATTAAGCTAAACAGGATTGGAAATTTAAATGCCAAAAGTAAGCTAAAGCAAAATTAAAGTTGTGTCTTAATGTTTCTTAGACTATTAGTCTGCTAGTGATGTTATGGAAAAGTTTTCTGAGTAGAAAACAAGGATTCCATGCTTAATCAAAGTAAGTTCCGTGTTTTATGTTGCCTTAACCAGTTTTCTAAGGCTTTTAGAGAATATACTAACATTAGCTCAAAATCTGAGGGCTAAACACTCCTGGCTATACATTCCATAACTCAGTCTATGCCTAATATGCAAAGGAAGTTCCAAACGTTGGGGACTAGACCCCAACCCCACAGCCTGTCTTGATGCCAGAGGTCTTTAAGGTGTCCAATAACTGGGACTGGGCAGAGAAGGAAGCAAAATACAAAAAGGGCTCAAATTTTAGCTGCCATAATACAGGGACCATCTCGAGGTGACCCTGGGCAATAAAAACCTTGCAGGCCTGGAGGGCCTTGATCTTGGTTGGCCATGAGTTACATTGTTGGGACTGAGGCATAATCAAGGCGCAAACTGCAGAAGGAAGGGCACTGGAAAGGCAAGTGTCCATCTGGGAAGCCAGGGAGGGGTGGACCTCACAAGCCCTCGCCCCACACAGCAACCCTCTCATGAAGGAGCTGCTCTCTCCTCCAACAATAGAGGCCCAAACGCTTACAAGCTCCAGTCCTAGAAAAATCCACCACGATCACAACAGTGAACCTCAGGTCGCCCTCGACATGGCAGGAGGAAAACCTGAACTTTACTAGATACTAGAGCTACCTACTCTGTCCTGACCCATCCCATGGGCCTATTTCCAATGCTACCTGCACAGTGACAGGAATAAATAGTCAGCCTAATGTAATTTAATCTTCCCATCATGAGACCAGGATTAGCAATGAAGTTCTCTGACACACAACAGGACCAGGCTCCAATGCGGAGAGCACCTTGTCTGGACAAAAAAAGGGGCAGCCTCCTTGCCCACCACACAGAGCACGTTTGTAGGAAACCTAACTCTAAACCATTCATAGACAACCTACCTCTATGTCAGGGTTTCCTACTAGCAGAGCAACTACCTCCCTACAATCTGTTGAAAGTCAACCCTCAAGGCAAACAGAAAGGGCCCTACCAAGTTTTATTAAGTTCTCAACTGCTATCATATTGCAAGGAATCAACAGCTGGATACATTTATCTCAAATTAAACCAGTTTCTTATGACTCCTCACATGTTCCTCAAGAAAATAAATCGGAAAGTACAACCTATTCCTGTGAACCCATGGAAGATCTTAAGCCCTTGTTCCAGAAACTAGATAAGTCCATATGTCCCAGGGAATCAGAGAACTTTTGTTCCTTGATTTAACCTTGAATTAACAAACTACCATGAAAAAGTAACTTCATTGTCAATTACCCCTACTATTAAATTTGACTTGTCTTTTATATATTTTTGCTAAGTTTATGTCTTCTAGGTTACAAGGTTTCCTATCACTTCTACATGCTGGAATGATCTCATGTTGCCTGCCTCTGGGGCTCTTAGAATAGACTTTCAGAGATTTTTATTCCCAGTAGGCAGGGAATACAGCCTTAGCTCAGCTTTGAAGAAGTTACAGAAGACAGACCTTCCTCTCTCAATATCCCCTTAAAATTAAGGGACTAAAATCTCTGAAAGAAAATAATGTAGGGAGTAGGCAAGAAAATTGAGGTGTTAGTTGGGTGACGAGTCATCCAAAGACAGTTGTGAGACCTCCGAGTGAACAACTATCATCTGCGCTTAAAAAATCAAAAAGGAGGAGATATAGAGAGCGGATCTATGTTGCAAATCCTGTGGCCGAAGCATTGGCAAAGCCATGCTTGACTGTGCTGCAATCTGCCAAGGGCAGAGAAGCAAACAAAGAGCAGACAGCTGCTTGTGGTTTAGCACAGATAACTGGGTATAGACAGGCCTTTGGGAGATTATTGTTGCCAGCAAGTTTCAAGTCCCGAGAAGACTCCCACCCCTTTCTTGACCTTTAGGTGTATATAATAAACGTTCTGAGCTTGCCTCAGGGTCACTGTATCTCCATCATAGTGCAGTGTCCCACCTGGCCCCAGCTTTTGTATATACTATACTGTCTCTGTGTTTTTCTTCATCCTTCCATTGCCCCTCTCAGGTATATTAACCCTCTAGCTGTGCAGGTTGCAGCAGAGGTAAAAGACCTGTTCTCAGAAAATTATAAATCATTGAAAAAAGAAATTGAAGAAGATACAAATAAATGGAAGCATATACCATGCTCATGGGTAGAAAGAATCAACATCATTAAAATGGCCATACTATTCAAAGCAATCTATAGATTCAATGCAATCCCTATCAAAATATCAATGGCGTTTTTCAGAGAGATAGAATAAATAATCTTAGAATTTATATGGAACTATAAAAAAATAGCAACAGCAATCTTGAGAAAGAAGAACAGAGTTGGAGGTATCACACTCCCTGATACAAACTATACTACAAGTCTACAGTAATCAAAACAGCATGGTGCTGGCATAAAAACAGATACATTGATCAATGGAACAGAATAGAGAGCCCAGAAATAAATCCATATCCATATGCTCACTTAATATATAACAAAGGAAATAAGAATATACAATAGGGTAAAGACAGTCTCTTCAATAAATGGCATTGAGAAAATTGGACAGATACATGAAAAAAAAAAGAAGCTGGACCACCTTCTTACACCATATACAAGAATAGACTCAAAATGAATTAAAGACTTAAATGTAAACCTGAAACCATAAAACTTGTAGAAGAAAACATAAGCAGCAAATTCTCTGATATTACTAACAGTAATTTCTTTTTGGATATATCTCCCCAGGCAAGGGAAACAAAAGAAAAAATAAACAAATGGGACTACATCAAACTAAAAAGTTTTTGTACAGTAAAGGAAACCATCAAGAAAACAAAAAGACAATCGACTGTTCGGGAGAAGATATTTGCTAACAATACATCAGATAAGGAGTTAATATCCAAAATATATAAAGAACTCATATAACTCAACAACAAAAATACAAACAATCCAATTAAAAAAATGGGCAGAACACATGAACAGATACTTCTCTAAAGAGGAAATACAGATGGCTAATAGACATGTGAAAAGATGTTAAAGGTCGCTAATTATCAGACAAATGCAAATTAAAACCACAATAAGATATCACCTCACACTTGTCAGAATAGTTATCATCAATAAATAAATAATTTTATAAAAAAGTGTTAGAGAGAATGCAGAGGAAAGGGAACCCTCATACATTGTTGGTGGAATGGCAAATTGGTACAGCTGCTATGGAAACCAGTCTGGAGGTTTCTCAAAAAATTTAAAATGGATATACCTTTTGACCCGGCAATTGCACTTCTGGGTATTTATCTGAAAAAAAACAAAACAATAATTCATAAAGATCTATGCACCCCAATATTCATGGCTGCACAATTTATAATAGCCAAGATATGGAAGCAACCCAAATGCCCATCAACAGACGATTGGATGAAGAAATTATGGTTCATATATACAATGGAATATTACTCAGCCATTAAAAAATATGAAATCTTACCATTTGCAATAACATGGATGGACCTAGAGGTTATTATGCTGAAATAAGTCAGACAGAGAAAGATAAATAACATATGATTTCACTTACATGTAGAATCTAAGGAACAAAAAGAACAAACTAATCAAAAGTAGACTCACAAATATAATGGACAATTTGGTGATGGACAGAGGGGAGGGGTTTGGGGGGCTGGGAGAATGGAGTTAAGGATTAAAGTACAAATTAGTAGTTGATAGATAGTCATGGGGAAGGGGAGCATGGCATAGGGAATGCGGTTAGCATTAATATATTGGCTAGATGGAAAACCAGAGGAGAAAAGGAGTAATTAGGGGGATCGTTTTATAAACTATATAAATGCCTAACCAATGTACTGTATACTTGAAGCTAATTAAAATAAATAAGCAAATTTATTTTAAAAAACTGTGTTAATGCATACCATGGAATGCTACTCAGTAAAAAAAAAAAAAGAAGAAGAAGAAGAAACAAACTGTTGATACACGAAACAACTTAGATGAATCTCTAGGGAATTGTGCTGAGTGAAAAAGCCAATTTCAAAAGGTTATATATTGTGTGAATCAGTTTATATAACATTTTTAAATGACAAAATTATGGAAATGGAGAACAGAGGAGTGATTGCTAAGAGTTAGGAGGGGGAGCAGAAGAGAGTCTGTGATTATAAAAGAGTAGCACAAGAGGTCCTTGTGATGATGAAATTGTTCTGTAACTTGATTTTGGTGGTAGTCACAAGAATCTACATATGTGATAAAATTACACAGAACAAAATATATGCAAATGCATACAAATAAGTACATGTAAAATTAATGTATCTGAATAAAATTGATGGATTATGGCAATGTTAATTTCCTCATTGTAATATAGATTATAGATGATAGATAGATAGATAGATAGATAGATAGATAGATAGATAGATAGATAGATATAGATGATAGAGATATACACACATGCACACACATATGCTATAGTACAATAGCACTATTATAAGATATTTTGGGGGGAAACTGGGTAAAATGCACACAGGATCTCACTTTATTAGTTCTTACAACTGCATATCAATCTACGGTTATCTTAAAATAAACATTTAAAAATGACTTAATACCTTTCTTCTAAAATAAGTATAGTTCAATATAAGCTGCTGCTATATATAGTAAGGCCCCTTCTGCACCTGGGTGTCCTTATATTTTACAATAAACAAAAGACGAACTTTTAAATTCTTTCTTGGGATCCTGAATTCAGACTTTCACCACAACTTATAAACAATCTGGTGGGGAAGGGAGGTGGTTCCCACTTCCAACTTAACATCCAAAATCTGTGTAAAGAAGCCTGTGAACCATCACCCCATTCACAAATCAGTAGATACAGATCTGGGATGTGTAGTCAGCCAGACCTGGATTTGAACTCTTGATCTGTAGCCTCACATACTAGCTTTGTGATAATGACCAAATCACTAAACTTCATTATATGGGGTTGGTATGAGGTTGAAATTAAAAAAAAAAAAAGATATTAGCGGAGAAATGTAGAGCATTTTAGGTGGCAACTATGTTTCTTCTACCATCCCTTATAACAGCACTGAGCCTTAACACAGTTCCCATTTATACATATGATTTAATATGTACATAAAAAAATGAAGAAAACATTCTCTGAAGACCTCAGACTCTTTAAGGGAAGTAAACATTTTTAATGAAATCACCATATCAATTTCCTGGTTGTACTATTGTACTGCAGTTGTGGAAGATGTAACCATTGGGGAAAACTGGATAAGGGGTGCATGGAACTTCTTTGTACTATTTTTCCAATTTATGTGAATCTGTAATTATTTTTAAATATTTTTAAAAAGAGAAATGTGTCATGATTCCGAGATTCTCGAACATTTTATATTCACCAGCTCTTAAAACTTTGTAAAAATTTGATTCCTTCCCTCCAAACACATACTTTAAAATATTGTAAAAAGAAATCTTAGAGTTGAGTGGGACTACTTAGGATACCTTAGTAGTTATCCAGATTAGCTGATACAGAAATCTCTTGCACAATTTTCCTAACACTATTATTCAATATGAATACCTCCAGTGACAGGAACTCACTCCCTACCAAAAAAGCCTTGTTTGGAAGCAAATCTAATACTTTAAAAACTTTTCCATATATTGATCTGAAAGCTGCCTTCCTCCAATTTTCACCTTTGGTTCATATTTTTCACTACTCCTCATTCCCAAGGAAGTAAGAAAGCATTTTTGGTGGATTTTTCGTATATTAAAACAAATCATTCTTTCTTCTTGTAGACCAGTAAATAAGACAGGTAGCTGATACCTCTTTCATCCCTAGCAACAAATAACTACTATCATTTCCTATAATAACATTAGACCAATAAGGGGCATAATTTAACAAATTCAACGACATATCGTGATAATAATATGAAATGACAAGACTGTGCCTTGGATTTACCTAACACCTTTTCTCTGAACAGCAGCTAATAACAAGGCTGATGCCAGTACCTCTTCTGTCTTGGAAGCAAGGAGCTTCTTACAAACACCTTGTCTTTATTTTAACTTATGTCATTTGGATGGGCAATTTCCAAATTTGTGCTTCTTATTATCCACTGTGTTATGAAAAACTAAGGGGGAAAAAGGATTTCTCAGAGCACCATCCGGGTGTAAAAATTAACACTGCTTTGGATTTGCTGGAAATTTACATGTGAAATCCTCATTAATGCTAATGTAAGTTCTGGAACTGTGAAAATCTCCCATACCAAGGGAAAAACATGCTACCTGGAGGACTTCAACTGACATATTCTATTAACTCTCTGATATCCTAACTAATTGATTTTCCCTTTAATCACTGTCCTGTCCCAACTACTGCCCCCACAATGAAAAAAAAATGTATTTTTCATTATGAAAATGAACGCAGCTCTTTCTCCTGGACCAAGTTCAGAATGGGAACTGTAAGCGTAACATGACTCTTTAAAACCTTCTTTTGCGGCCAAATCTTCTGCTCTCTCTGGTTCCCATGTAATGGCAAGAACTTCTGGCCCCTGGGACACTAAGCACTTATAAAAAATTCCTCCTTAGTAATTATTGTTATTATTTCCCATTTGGTATGTGGCAATACTGTCCATCTAGGCTAAGAGGCCACATTCTGTGTCTTTCTCCCACCAGTTCACACAAAGGTACTGACACAATTCAAAATGTAAACTTCTGTCACTGGCTGTTTTTGGTAGTGGCCGGGTAATGGGATGGGGGAGAGGACTACTAGATTATAAGCTTCGGGGAACATGTATGGTAATGTGTCATGGGTGCAAAGTGGGAGTCAAGATCGGGAGAGCTGAGGTAAGTCTGAAGACAAAGGAAAGGGGTTTAGCACAAGAGTGAGGCAGTCCTGGGGAAGGCCCTGGGACCCAGTGCCCAAGACGGAGGCTGCTGTGAGTATTCCAGAATCAGGGTGAAGGTAGGAAGCCAGAAACAGAAAATCAGAGCGAAGGAGCAAGTCAAAAGAAGTCAAGCAGGATGGAATCAGGGCTGAAAGGCAATATAAGGCACAGACAGAGTGTTCAGGAAATCAGAAGTCCAGTATGTAGATTAGCACCAGGAAGCAGAGCAAGGTAAAAATGAAAATTCAAGCCAATACGTTGACCCCAGGGGGAACTACAGGAAGAAAATAAGGGTAGGGGTAAGGCAACAGCCATGGAAAACATCTGAAAAACTGAGGCATTTTACTTTGCTTTATGTAAAAAGTTTATATTATTCCTGTGAAGGCAGAAACCAATTCTTGCATAGCCAACTCTAGCTGAGCACATAACTTAGAATTTGTAACTGAGACAAGTACCAACTTCTAGCGAAGAGATCTTGGCTTAAATATAAACATAAGCACTAAAAATAATCTGAGGAGACACAAAATCCTGCAGTGTGAAGGGCAAATGCCATATTTTATTATTTTGGATTCTGCTGGGCAAGACAACTTTAAGTTGAGCTATCTTTAGCCCAAAAAATTTACAGATCTCTGAAGTAGCTACTAGTCATGGAGTAAAGAAGCCACATTGTTCTAAAGTAGTGTTGAGCAACCAAAAGTAGATGTGGATCTTAGCAATTCAGAACATGTAGATTAAATTTGGGAAAAATACCCATTTAGAATTTTACTAGACATGGGATTTTCACAAGGCCATAAAACCCTACATTCCTTATGCTCAAAACTGAGATGTCAAAAGCATTATAAGAGCTTCTGAATAATGTGATTTTAAAATAAGAACCTGGGCATTTAAAAGCAAAACAATACAATATAGAAACCATTAATCCATGTGGTAATCTACTGCCTATGCTGTGCACCCAAAAGATTAGTCATTTTTTTTTCCTCTCTAGAAAACATTCTATGATTTCATTAGCAGATAATATGTTTCAAAAAAGTAATTTTACATGTAGACAAATTCCAACTAGATAGCAAGCAATTGTATATCAATGTTTCTGAAATGGAATTAAAGGTTAAAAAATGATGAGTCCTTTTCTTGTCAGAGTAGATATTTAGAATATTTTCCCCCAGGAGCTTCCTCAATACATTATCCATTACAGAAAAATGGAATTTTACCTCATTTATTATGACAGGCAGGTTCAAAGGGCTTTTAGGAGAGAGCAAAGACTTAAAGTCCTTATTTTTCATAGATTAAATTACTTTCCTAATAACATCTACAATTCCTAGATGTTTGGCATTTGAAATAGTAATATTACACAATATTATTCTCTGGGTCTTTAGAGTAGTTGGAAGACACCTCAGCACAGTCTTACTAAGTCTTCATAGGATCCCTACGGATGATGTCAAACTCCAGCAAAGACTAAATTAGGTTGAGACCTATCTATCCCTGGATCTATTTCTTACCGTTTGAGTTTTGTGGGATCTATGGGATAAAATGTTTCTCTTAGAAATTATTACTTAAAATAGCGATCCCATTAGAGGGTTAGGAGTCTGGAAGTGAGGGGTGTAGGACTCTCCCTTGAATCAATCAGAAAATACTACTGAAGCCAATAGTTCCTAAGTGCTTGTCTGTGAACTCATGCCAGTCCATGCTGATTTTAGTTGGCCATGGTGAAATGAGACAAACTTGAGAAATGTGTGTTTTCCAAAATGCTGAAATCACTTAATATTTTTATTATGAGATTATGTTTCATTACCTTCTTTTTAAATACTGATTCTTTTATCAAATGGCAATGTAAGCAGATGCCAGGTATTCTTTTACGTTTTTTAATGTCCCTACTTGGCAAGATAAAAGGTTGGCAGTCCTATGTAAGATCATTCACTTGGTGGAGTGAAGAGGATTTTATTAATTTCTGAAATCAAAATTTGGTTAGCAATGTACTAAATTATTTTTCAGATTTACAAGATATTGAATGATCAATTCCCAGGTGTGTGTGGATATATATATATATATATATATATATATGTATATATATACACACATATATATACACACACATATATATACACACACATATGTGTGTGTGTGTGTGTATATGTGTATGTATGTGTGTGTATATATATATATATATATATATATATATATATATATATATATATATATATATATAAAATCACATTCTCTTTCCTCTGAGCTCTCACAGCATTTATTATGGCACTGAGCACTTTGACCTCTCTATCTTCTGTTAATGTGAAGTAAAAGACAGAATAAGCACTCTCCTTAATTCTTCCAGTGTGGTTCTGCAACTGATCTTGCCTGTGTACTGGCCATGACCACAACTCAAAGCTCCCCACCACAGAAATGACATCTGCATCTATCTAGTATAAAGGAAAAATGGCTGCCTGTTAACTCAGCCAAACTACTTTGCAAGGCCACTCATTCCACTGTTGGGCAGCCCAGGTGGTTAGAAAGTGTTTTTCTTTATATTGAGTCAGATAGTCCACCCTGTAATTTTCATATATTGGTCTTAGCTCTGTGCAGTGCGACAACATAGATTAAGCCTAATACTTCCCTTATATCAGAAGACAACTAATATGTCTACCTCCATCAAAGTATTTTTTCTTCCAGATGCCATCATTGCTTCTCAAGACACAATTTTTAGGCTTTTCTAAACTGGAAATTAGCCTTCTGCGAGGAAGACTTCTCAAAACCCTCTTTATGCCCAGATCTGAACCCAGGTGGGGTTTGGCCAATTCCTAATCATCCATTGTCTCTTTTTATGTAGACATTTGCTTGAATTTTTCCTTGATTATAGTTTATTCAACATATCAGCTATATTGGGGTCATAATATACGTACATCTGGAATCATCACAATGATCTATTCATTTCTTCATTATTTCAGGAAACACTACAGATCTTCTATATACATGGCATTATGGGCAAGAAGGGAGTATATTAATCAGAGTTCTCCAGAGAAACAGAACCAATGGGATATAAGAAGAGTTTTACTGTAAAGAATTGGCTCATACAATTATGGAAGCTGGAAAGTCTCATGATCTGCCATCTGCAAACTGGAGACCCAGAAAAGCCAGTAGTGTAATTTGGTCCAAGTCTGAAGGCCTGAGAACCAAAAGTTTAAGTGCTAGTTTAAGGGCAGGAGAAGATACAATGAGATGTCCCAGCTCAAGCAATAAGGCAGAAAAAAAGGAGCAAATTATTCCTTCTTGTGCCTTTTTTTTCTATGCAGACCCTCAATGGATTGGGTGATGCCTGCCCACATTGGAGAGGGTCATCTACTTTAATGAGCCTACCAATTCAAATGATAATCTCATCCAGAAACACTCTCACAGACACATGCAGAAATGATGTCTAACCAGATATCTGGATTTCTCCTAATCCAGTCAAGTTGACACATAAAATTAACTACTACAAGGGGTATGTGAATATTTAAAACATACTTCTTGCCCTCAAAAGGCCTTAAAAATAATTCAGAAATGCGTAATATCTAAAAACTTAATAAGATAGCTAATATTTACATAACTCTGTGGCTGAGTACATACTAAATGCTATACGCATTCGAATTTTAATCCTCACAATCTGCTGAGGAAGATGCTATTATTACCATCTCCATTTTGCAGAAAAGGAAACTGAGATACTGAATCAGTTAAGTAAATCTCTCCAAATCACACTACTATCACATGGCAGAGATAACACCAAATTCTGACAGTCTGACTCCAGAGCTCAAGACATTAACTATTGTAATAGAAAGCAGAACATATGTATATAAAACATATCTTTCAAGTTAGAACTGTACTTAAATGCCAAGAAACACAAATAAAAGTAGAATAATATCAAGGGGTGGGAGTGAGAGGCTATGGGTGGAGAGAGGGTTGTGGCTATTTTTGAAGAGGTAGTTGGTCAGAGAAGTCTTCTTAGAATTAATGAGTTTTGGGTCAGACCTTGAATGAAAAGGAATACAGTTGTTTGTCAGACATGCTATTCCTAACCTCAGCCATTTTAATACAGAAAAAAAACTTTAATAGTATTTAAAACAATTATCCCATGATAAGGTTGTCTGGTTCTTGATAAATCACAGATAAATCTGAAGCAGTGTTGGTACATACATTCTGCAGGAAGACATAATTAAAAGGAAGTAAGGGCTGATTTACAAGACTTTATAAAATGGACCATAAGCTTCAGAAATTGGCCATAGCAGTTGGAGATGTAGTTAATCTTATAAGATTGAAGAGTGAGTTAGTTATTCCAAAGAAATCACTGATAGAAAAATCAATGCATCCTGGGGTAAGATCCTGGGGTAAGAACAGTGAAAAAGTGGCAGGGGGCAGGTGTAAAGTAAACTCCCCACATTTTATTTACAAATAGCAATAAAAATTGCTAGGACTTTTTCTCCCTTCCAAGATGATTTACTTAAAATTGATAAAGCTTATCTAGTTTCATCATTTATTTGATGCCCTTTATCCCAGTTTATATTTTTTAATCACTAAATGGCATTACCCTTACTTTCTATCTTCTATTTGAAATTTTCTATACTACACATGGGATTTTTTTTTTAAAGAAAACAAAATGTAAATGACCGTTTTCTTAAAAATATAGTTCCATTTGCTTTCAGAATTATTCTTCTGTAAGTAGTTTATACAAATAATCAAGCAATTGCTTTTCATCAGACCATGGTTTCGATCTTGGCACTTTGCACTCCTTTTCAGCTAATTTTATGCTAAAATTAACTATGAAGACTAAAATAACACTTTATGAAGTTATTCATGGTATGCTCTTTTACTTATTATTAGTGCATGAAAAAATCACTGATTCAGCAAAGAATTTCTTTTAAAAACCATTAGGTTTTTAGGCTCTTCGGAACTAATTTATGCATTGAAGATATTTAAAAGAGGTGAACATTCAGCACCTAACACGACATGGCTGTTTCTACAACAAATATTCCAATAAAAGTGAAAATTTTCCATTATCCAAGGTATTTCAAATAACTAGATTACTAGATTACTTATAGTCTTAAGTGGAACATCTTGGTTATAGTTTTTAATGTTACCTGAGTTTTTCTTGTTCATCCTTGCTCACTGAGTACTTGGAATCTGTGATAAGTTGTACTGTTCCATAGACATGTCTTGCATCCCAGCTCCTAAGAAATAAGAAAGATATCTCTATATGGCATCACCATAGTCTAGCATAAAGTTGATCTCAGTCAATGTTGATGAAGAAGATGTGAGTATATTAATGTGTTCTTCCAGGCTCCCAGAGATCAACAAATGAGTAAAAAATTAATCAAATAAAACTACATTTGCACAGATTAATACACAGGATTATATACATTCAGGCATATTCTTTAGCTGTGTCCTGCAAATAGCACTGAATCTGAAATATGTATCCAAAATGTTTAAAGTCCAATAAGGTTCCCATTACTGTGCAAGCTTCAGAACAATACAACCAAACATGCAAGAAACTAGTTTTTACTGAGCACCAACTATATCCCAAATCCTGTGCTGGGTACTAGGGATAGGAAAAGAAATCAAAACATAATCCATTTTCTCAAAGCATTTTCAAACCAGTGAAGAGACAGACAAGTAAATGAGCAACTATTGACAATATCTCATGGAGCTAATCATATGAAGGCCGTGTTGCAGAAGAATGTCAAAACATACAGACCTAATAGTATTCAACCTCAGTCCCAGTCTATTTTGACCTAAACATATCTGCCCCTGCACCTTCTGAACACTCTCCACGAATAGAGAAAATTCCCACCAGAGAAGAACGCTCCAGCTTAGTTACACCCATGAGTTAAACCAGCTAATCAATTTTGTAAAAAGTGGGGTAGAGATGGAGATTACAAAAGCAGACTGATAATGCCCAGTATATCGCATTTCTGCTGCATATGATTAAGATAGAATTGTATAAGTCAGATCAGACTCCTCAAAACGGTTACCAGAGTTGATAGATCCAATTGTTAGAAATTCTCCTACACTGGCATTGTAGTCAACAGATGGTGTTTTTTAATCTATAGTTCAGTTAGAAGTTAACCATACTCTGAGAAAATTGAATTTATGAACTTTGGCTTTAAAATTTTTCTTTATCAGCATCTGGACCAGGCTTGCTAGAGTCCCTGTTTAGCTTATCTCCAGTCTAAGAAAAGTGCTGCCACCTACTGATAAGAATGAAAAATAAATCCCTTCCCCACCACACACAAATAACAACAGATAAAATCCCCCAAAGAGTTTGAATTTCCCATGTTGCAGATTATAGTCAATTCTTTACCTTTTATTTATTATATCCCCATTTCCTTCTCAGAGATAGTTTTCTTATGGGAAATGGTTTTGTTCTGGTTTGGTTTTAGAGGTTATATTTTAAAAGTCTCAGCCAATTAATTATTTATTTGCTATTAATTATTTCTGTCACCCCTGAGTTGAGAATAAGCACAGGTAAAAAACAGAGAGCTTTAACTTTCTATTGTTAGTCTTGTTAAATAGAAAAACTAAGTACAGAAAGAAAGCACCAATATGGATTAGTCAAAAGATCCAAGACTTTGGAGGTGCTTAGATACACAGGATTGAATTCCATCTCTGGCACTTAGTCATTCAACAACTATGAACAGATGCCAGCTATATGCTTCAGCCTGTTCTAGATGTGAGGCAAATATGGATGAATTTAACAAAATCTCTGCCCTCATGGCATTTTTATTCTAGTGGGAAGAAAACAATAAATAATGAAACAGACACATAAACAAAAATAATTTCAGACACTTAGTGGTAATGGCTGTGAGGGGAAATAGGTGGAAAGCCTCTAAGAAGGTTTGTGACTAGCTGCATGACAAGTCACTAATCTCTGAAGGTCAGTTTTCTCATCTAGAAAATGAGGATAATAATAGTTCTTACCTCATAAAATTATCGTGAGAGTGATAAACGATACATATAAATATATATATTTATTTTAGATGTATTTATGACAGTATATCCTCTGTCATATCACAATCATGAAATGAATGGTAAACGTTGTTATTGTTGTTTTGTTATTGTAATAAAACTATGATGAACAAAGTGGATACCAAATGTCCCATTGAGACAAAGAGCATCTTTTTGAGGTGAGAAAAAAAGATGGCGAAGATGATAGAGGCTCTGTTCATCCCTCTGGGGACCAAATCAAAGTTGTGACAGAAACAAGAAGCAAACAGCAAGGAAAAATTGTCTGGGATCTAGATGAACAAGCCATACAACTAGAAAGAAATCTAAAAAAAAAAAAAAAAAAAAAAATCACCCTGCAATGTCAGAAGATAGGATGGGGCGAGGACACGAGGCTGCCTGGTCTCCATTGACTGAGTGGAACAGAGGATGCTGCAGTGGCAGACGCCTCTTAAAGGGGCCATGTCCGCCAGCGGACTTTAGCAGTGACGGCTTTGCTCGCTCTGAGCACTAGTGTTGGTTTGGCTGCGCAGTGGGCGTCAGGGACTTACAGGAGGACACTGAACTGACAGTGAGGGCCGAGGCAAGACTCTTTCTGTACAGAAGTGCCAGCAGTATCCGTTGTTCCTCTGTTGAGCCCTCCCCACTCTCAGTATGGGGACTCAGCACCACCATAGAGACGTCATCAAACTGAATAACAGAGGTCGCTCCGCCTAGAGGATTCCCTGAAACTCCACTTCCCCCAACTAGCAGCCACACTCAAGCCACATCCAGATATATCCTCAGCAAGTCAGGTACTCTTTGCTGATCAGCACCTAGACTCACACTGGAGGCAGCTGGCCTCAGTTTCTGGTGTGGCCTTTTGAGGCAACTATAAGCATAGCATCTGTGGTTCGCTTGCTGAATCTTAACAGATGGTCCCAGAAGGACACAGGCTGGGGCTAAATTTGGCCTGCACCTGAACCCCTCTCGGGACTGTGCCACTGGACACCTGCTTCACAAATCCACACTACTATGACTGAGAGACTTAGGAGCTTTGCTTAGTACATAGAAACAGACACAGAAAGGCAGCCAAAATGGGAAGGCAAAGAAGCAGAAACCATATGAGAGAACAGAACAGAGATCCAGAAATGATGGAGTCAAGCAATCTAACAGATGCAGAGTTCACAACACTGGTTATAAAGATACTCAATGAACTTATGGGAAGTATAGATGAATTCAGTGAGAACTTTAACAAAGAGATAAAAAACATAAAAATGGTAATGGAAATCATAAAAGGGAACCAGTCAGAAATGAGGAACACATTATCTGAGATGAGAAGTATATTAAATTGAATAAACAAAGTGAATAAAGAAGAGGATCAAATAACCTATATAAAGGATGGGAAAGCCAAGGACACTCAATCAGAATGGCAAGAAAAAAGAAGTCAAGACGATAATAATAATTTAAGGAGCCTATGGAATACTATTAAAGGTAAAAATATCCATGTCATAGGGGTACCTGAAGGAAAACAAGATGTTGAAGAGTTATTTGAAGAACTAATGATGGAAAACTTCCCTCACCTGGTGAGAAAAAAAAAAAAGAACATTAAAACCCAAGAAGCTCAGAGAGTCCCAAAAACCAGGAACTCAAAGAGGCCCACACTAAGATATATCATAATTAAAATGCCAAAGGTTAAGTACAAAGAGAGAATTTTAAAAGCAGCAAGAGAAAAGCAGTTAGTTACTTTCGAGGGAGCACCCATAAGACTGGCAGCTGACTTCTCAAAATAAACTGTGCAGGACAGAAGGGCATGGCACCAAATATTCGATGTGATGAAAACCCAGGATATACAAACAAGAATACTTTATCCACCAAAGCTATCATTTCGAGTGGAAGAATAGATAAAGAGCTTCCCAAACAAAAATAAGCTAAAGGAATTTATCATCACTAAGCCAGTATTACAGGAAATGTTGGAGGGACTTCTTTCACAAGAAGAAAACATGTATCAAAAACAGGAATAAAGAATGGTAATAACTACTTTCCTATCAACAAGTGCCTCAAATGGAAAAGAATTAAGTGCTCCAACCAAAAGATAGAGTGGTTGAATGGATCAGAAAACAAGACCCCTACATAGGCTGCCTGCAAGAGACTCACTTCAGATTAAAAGACACACACATACTAAAAATAAGGGAATGGAAAAAGATATTGCTTTGATGGACCTGGAGGGTATTGTGCTGAATGAAATGGGTCAGATAGAGACAGAAAAATATCACATGATTTCACATACATGTGGAATTTATAGAACGAAATCAACAACAACGACAACAAAAGCAGAAATAAACTTATAGATATAGAGAATATTTAGAGGGATACTTGGTGGGAGAGGGTTGGAAGGACAAAAAAGGGCAAAGAAATTAAGAAGTACGAATGGCTAGTTGCAAAATAGACATGGAGATGTATAGTGTAGCATGGGGAAGATGGTTAATAATGTTGTAATAAATATGTAAGGGGGAAGAGGGATACTAGATTTAGTGGTGTAATTACTTTGCGAGTTACATGGATCTTTGATCACTATGCTATACAACTGAAACTGGTATGTTATTGTATGCCATCTATAATTTTAAAAAACTCATTGACTTGTACAACATAAATACAAGCAGCTAATTGTCTATTATATTTCAATAAGGACCAAAAAAACAAAAAGGAACCTCCAAGAATCTGACCGGGGACCTAGGCGGGGGAGGGGGAAAGAGCATTTTTTTTTTCCTGTAATAAACATTGAGCATTTTGTCTTTTCAGAACACTGTTTGGATATAATGTGATTTTCCGTAGGCCAAAATAATTTGAATATAGTTCATTCCTCTAATTCCATGATGTCCCTCTGAGGTCCTGGGTGATTATATCCCTTCCCCACGTTGGCTAAATGCCATGACTATTTTATCAGTAGAGAAATTATGTTATGAAGGAGTGATTTCATCTGAATATTTAGTCTTAGCATGGGAGTTCCTTTACGTATCCGTTGCTCTCTGCAGTGAATGTTACACACTTTCACAGCCTCATGCATAATGCACTCTGATTTACACCACTATTCTTTCTCTCGTCAAATAATGCTGTTTTTTCAGATAAGGGCGAACCAATAAAATCAACAAGAAAAGTGCCCACTCACTCTCAAACCTGCCTTTCCTCTTTGTTTCTCCGATGCTGACCTGTCAATCTGCTTTTTAGTTTAAGTCCCCTTGGCATGTGTGGAAGTCAATTTCCTTCCTCCTTTCCCTGGCCTGAACTTTCTTTTAACCCAGCGCCTGTGCTGTGTCTTACCTTCACTGCTGCTGAATATTTGAGACTCACCAAACTTCAGACAGAGAAATTAAACAGGAACAGGTTTTAAATGATAAACTTCTTCAAAAGAACATTTTATTGCACGTCTCACAACAACTTAGGTAGGTGGGTTAGGCAAATATTTTTAGTCACAGTTTTAGGTGTAGAAATGGGGGCTTGGGAAGTCAAGTGAACTACAAAGTTCACACAGCAAGTCAATGGTGGAACGTAAACTGCTTCTAAACTGGTTGAAGAACTTCTAAACCCAGACATGTTTCCATATGAGAAAGATAAAATATGAGTCAAAAAACCTAGTTTAAAAAACTATTTTTACTTTCCTCTCTGACAGCAACAAGTAAGTAGTATATGTGGTGATTAAGAACTTAGATGCCAGAGCCAGATTCCCAAGATGTGGAAATCATAAATCATAGCACCGCCACTGTACTAGCTGTGTAACCTTGAGAAAGTGACTCCACCTGTCTGGGCATAAGTTTTCTCTTTATAAACTAAGGGAAATAATAGTACCACCTCACTGCACTGAGGTGAAGATTATATAAGTAATACCTACTTGCTTATACCAATGTCTGGCACATAGTAAGAGCTGAATAAATGTTAGCTATTATTAGTTATTATAGAGACCTCAGACTCTAATATTTCCACTGTTGGTTCAATTCTATCAAAGCAAGTTCTATATTAAATTGATCATTTCTGGTCCTTGGTTCAAGTCAGCTTAGCCCACCGGGGTGTAACTATAGCTGTGGGTCTTTGTTCACTGGTGAACACTCCACTGGTTGTTCTGTCCATATCAATAAATCTATTTGAAAGGTCTGGAAGCTTACGATGACGTCAGCTGTGCACAACATAGCAAAACACAATAACGAGGCAATGCTTGCAACCTAGCAATAATGGCAGAACTCTTATAAGCAATGGTGGGCAGGTGCCAACCTAGCTCCTAGCCAGAAAATCTCCCCATGTGCCCTGGGCACCAGCACATTTGCTTGGATACTACGGCTGCCTAAAATTTTAGACTCTGGGTACTCACAGTCAAGGTAATATTACTATGTTTTAGACATATCACAGGTCAAATCCTGTTGCTCAAAACATAACAACTCCAGTCATAGTTTTCTATTACAGCCTTAGAGTCCAATAAGAATGTTGATCTTATCCCCCAACCCAGTGTTATGAAGGTAGCCCACGGCAAACTAAACGATCAAGGCTCTCCAAATCAAATTCCAACACTTCACATCACTTCAAGTACTCTTACTCAATAAGAAAATATTCTATATTCATTTCAGGGGAAAAGTATTTGCAATATTTTACTGCAATAGAAATTTGCCTCTATGGTGCAATTATGCCAGGTGAACTTCCAAAGGGAATTGCAGCTGCAGTGCTCACAGAGGTACATTCACAAGAAATTTTCTAGGCAAGAGGAAAAAATCTTCATGACCTTCTCTCCAATGGGAAATTTCTGTAACCTTTTTCTGACAGGCAAGTAATATGTATTCACACCGGAGCATATTGTTTATATTCCCCTGACAGGCAAGAAAGTTTTTTTTTTTTTTTTTTTTTTTTAACCCTGGCAAAAACTATGGAGGAAAAACTACAGGTATATTTCTTATGCTAATCCAGGTGCAAGATTTCATTGCTTGAGTGAAGCCAAAGGCAAAGTCAATAAAGTACTCGAAGACTACAAAAGAAGACAAAAAGGTAGATCTTGAGGTGAAAACAAAAGACAGGTCTTCAGGATTCCTTGGTACTTAAGCTAGCTTCAGTCTCTAGAAAGTAGATGAAATTTTTGGGTATCTCTCTGCTTATCTCTAAACTAGGAAAATGTGCCTATGAAGAATGATATTATCCTACAGGTCATGGCTACTATCCACCAATGAGCAGCACATATTGACATTCTCTTCTTGTAATGATATTCTATTTTATTAAAAATAAGATTTATTGATTGGATAGATAGATAATAGTAACAGCAGCAATAATACTAATAATTGCCTTTAGAACTAAAAAGGAAACAGTCCCAATTTATTGGCCAGTCTCAGTAAACCTTATTTTGAGTTTCCAATATTTCACAACACTGGTAACCGCCAGTTAACAGAAGGAATTCTACAGTGAAGAGAAATGTCAGCAGAAATTTCATGGTGACTGACAGGCATTAGTCATAAATGTACTTTGTATCTCTGACTATGTGTGATAGTGCCTGTAGTCTTAGGTATTCACTGAAAAGATGCACTGAATGTATACAAATTGCTTATCTAGGCACCACCATGTCCACCTCTGTGAGGTTAATGGTATGAGCTTTAGTGACACTCTAGCTGGTTGTAGGATGGTGTCAGCAGGCTCAAGACAGATATTAAGAACAAATGGGTAACATTATATCTTTGCATCATATATGAGTCAAAGGAAAACTCGGTTAGGGAGGCAGTGAGGATAGGAACTGCCTGGTCTGGTGGAGATGAACAACAAATATGCTTTTATTCTCAGGGATATGGCTTGGTCTATTATTCTGTTCTCTCCAGTGATTCTCTCCAGGAACATGGCTGGATCTGTTGATGTCTCACTTTTCAAATTCTTGCTCTACTTTCCATTTGAAGCTTCTCATGCCTTTGCCATTCTCTATACTTTTTTGTCCCATTCCAAATTCCTTCTCTTATGGTAATTCCCATAGCTGTCCACGATTTCTGATTTTTTGGAGAATATACCCTCTCTGAGGCTCCTTGAGTATAGGTCAAAGGTGCACTTGCCCCAGATTGTCAGAGGTCTCACTTGGCCCCAGAGATTGTTGGCAATCCTTTCCCCTCTACCAGGACACTCCACTGAAGCAGAGAGTGCTCTATTTGCTCAGCTTTTTCCACCTTGAATACCATTCTATTGATGTCCTATTTTGTTTATGCAATGCTAATAAGCTCACTTTTGTTAGTGGATAACAGTTACTCTTATAATTTATTGCACTTTAACTGGAAACTTTCTTAGAGATAATGTCATGGCCCATAAATAGTTACTTCAATAATGAAAATACTAGATACTTCGTCATGCCAGGGAGAGATCCTTCTGGTCACGGGAAACCTTAGGGTAAGACAGTGGCCTCCAGATCATGTTTTCAACAGCATCCAGTAGCAGGATTGGTCCAGATCACAAGCCCACTACACACTAGCAATCAGCAAGGTTCTGCTGCATCCATCTCTAACGAGAAGAAGGCCATGTGAGAAGGTGCTGGGCAACCTGAACTCTGAATTTCACAGGGCTAGATGCCACCCATCCCACAGAAAATGATTAATAAACATAAAAGTGATAAATTCTGTGAAAAAATATACATAAGACTACCAGGAACACTTAAGCAACCCACTAATTATGGGAATTTAAATGATAAGACCTTCACAGTTTTCTAAGCCAATTGCTAATATCTTTTCAGCTCCCTTTTATGGAGTAGGAGCAAAAACATCTTTATGCCAATGCTGTTTCTTACCAAGAGCTTGAGGAGGTGCTTGAGTTTAATTGCAGCCAGTCAACTTACTTCCTAGGTGTCTTGAGGCAGGTGTGGAGCAGGGGAAAAGCAGGATATGGGTGGGAGATGAGTTAAGTCCTTCACAATGCATGCTAATGTGCTTTCAGCTATCTTTGCTTGATCCAGGAAGGTTTTAAAGGGTCCAAAGAAATCGAACTCCTCTATTGCACTGCAATGTGTTTCCAGATACTTTCCTTCTTGGCAAAAGGATTTAGAGGTAAAGAAATGTCCAGCTAGGAGCCCTAGTCATAAAAGATAACATAGAAATGTATACAAAGCATCTTGAAAATGTCAATATGATTCATGAGACAATTTACCTAGAAAACTTTATCGATTTAGTGTCTGTGCATTAATTCTGGATAATGGTGAACCTGAAAATCTCGTAAAAAGGACATGATGATTACCCCCAGAAATTATCTGCCTTGGTCAGCCTAGAGACCTTGATGTTATTATACTATAAGCTCTAACAGATAAACCTTGAAATCTCTGTAACTTAACACAATGAAAGTCTTACTTAAGCAAATTCCAAAAGGGATTTTTTTTTTATGGGTAAGGAATAGTCACAGTTATTCGGGCACCCATACTGGTGGAAGCTCTGCCAGCTTCACCACATTGATTCCAAGGTCGCCTAGAGCATTAACATTTAGCCAGTAGATGAGAATTGAGAAACAGTGAAAGACCACATGGGAGGATTTTATGGACCAGGACTAAATGTATTGCACAATTTCTACCCACATCCCATTGGCCAGAACTCAGGTAAATGGCCATGCTTCGCTGTGTGGAGGCTCAGAAATGTAGTCTGTGTGCCCAGGAAGAAAACAAATTTGGCAAATAACTAGCCAGTTTCTGTAATATATCCCATTCTCATCTCCATCTTTGGTACTCCTTTCATGAATCTCCTCCCACCACCTCTTCTCCAAATTCATTCCACTCTTCCATGCTCCAGTGAAACCTTCCCTGGTCACTCTCAGCCCTATATGTCTCCCCATTTTCACAGATATTTTTAGCCTACTGCTTCCTAAAGTGTGGTTTAGAGAAGCCTGGCAGCAGAGTAACCTAAGACTCTTGCTAAAATGCAGATTCCTGGGCACCACCCAAATCCTGCAGAATCAGGCTCTCTGGAGTTCAGGAATGTGTGTGTTTAACAGGGATCTCAGGTGATTCTGAAGAACATTAATGTATGAGATCACTGATCTAGAAGGCTTGTAATCTTTGCTCTTGTTTATACAAGATTTATAATGCTTTTCTATTTTTTTCCATATCCAAGTAATCTCCAATAAAATATTAGGCTTTCTATAGACTGAAGCGATGCTTTTGCTTCTATTATTTCCCCCACAGTTTCTAATGCCATGTCGGGTACATAAAAGAAGCTCAGTATTGCCAAGTTGATTGTAGATTGATCAACAGAATGGTTAGCTGCCAAGGAAAATGCCCCAGATAAAGAGGATTTTTCAAACTGGAAAGATAAAGACTGAGAAGGGAAATGATGAGAGCCCAGAAAATCATGAAAGGCAGAGAAAGAGGAAATAAGAACTGGGTCCATTTCTTCCTGATAATACTAGAAATGTCTCCCCTTACCCAACAACAACAACAACAACAACAACGAACAACAAAGAGCCAATCATATTAAAAAAAATGGTGAAGTGAAAGGAAGAACTACTTTGAACCATGATTAATGAATTCAAATAATTTGTTCCCCTCAAAAGAGAGGATATATATATACGTGTATGTGTGTGTGTGTGTGTGTAAATAAATAAATTTGCAAATTGTAGATCCAATACTGCACACTAATAGAAACTAGGAAGTTGGAGGACATCCTTAACCTATGAGAGTTTTGATGTCATTGACAAAAGACACATCTGACCATCAATTATCCCCTTGTACCCTTTGGAAAATAAAATCTTTGTCTGGATCATAGGGGAGAACATGTGTCTTTGCAGGGGCACAGTTGTGGCAAAACTGAGTAAATGTTGTGCAGCAAACCATGTACATTTAGACCAGGTCACTAACTCATGCACTATGTGTCCATGAGCTCATGAAATAAGTCATGGGTATTCTTACCCTATTTCAGTGCTCAACTTTGCTTCTTTACCTTCCCTCTATTCTTGTTCCTGCTCTCCTGCTCCCCTGCTCCCAACAAGTTCTCCCCTGCTTCTGAGCCTTTGCTTTCATCTCCTGTTTCTGTTTCTACTATCATTCTTTATACTAAAAAAAAAATGAGCCTTGGCTTCTTTGATTTTAACTTTTGGTACTCAATATGTATATGACTCCCATTTCTTGTCACTTCAGAAATAAAACCTTGTAAGTCTCAAATCAAGCCCTGAGGCCCAGGTCCTAGCACCTAAACAGAGCCCACTTTAGCCTCTGGGAAGGAGGAATCCAACAATGCCTTTGACACCAGAACACTGAGCAGTTTCCAGAGATGATTTTTTCTAAAATTTAGAATTTTATTCTAAAATTATAGAATGGTGATTGCTATGAGACAATATGCAATGTCCCCTGAACTCATCTGAACAAAAGTGAGAGGAAGGGAAGGTAAGTACTTTTTTTTGCTATTTAATATGGCAAATTTCTTCTATTTCTCAGTCCCCTGGGCAAGGGCCAGTATGATCAGGGATTTCATAAGTACTATCTTCCATAATAGTATCTTACACTTATGGAGTATTTATTTTGTTCCAGGCATTGTGTTACTTTACATGTATTATCCAATTTCATCCACACAAAGGCACATGAGACAGATAGTATCATTATTCGTTACAAAAGAAGAAACTGAGGCTCAAAGAAAGTAGAGAACTTTTCCAAAATCACACAGCTGGGAACTGGCTGATCTGGATTTAAACACAGACTTGTCTGACTCCATAACACACATAATGACTACACTATAGCTGCTAAAAGACACATCACTGATATCACTGGAAGGGGTTCACAATGGAAAATACCAAGGAGTCATTTTCAATAGGCCTGTTTAGCCATGATGCTGTCTGCCAATGGATATAAGCTTCCTGAAGGCAAAGGCTACATATAATCTGTGCATAAGAATTAAGAAATCAATATTATAAAGTTTCTGTGGGTTTAAGGTACTGGAAAAGGTATTATTGCCTAAAATAACTTAAGTTTCAAATACTGACTGAAGGGTGGAGTGAAGAGCAGAGTTAGTGGGGTGGGACGAAGTGAAAGGGAAAAAGATTTGAATACTATATTCAGAATAGGCTGAACCTGGACATTCAGAGAAAGTAGATCTCCAGATGCACTGAAGCTAGATATAGCACAATAGAATAAAATTTTTCGTAGCCTTGTCTTTTAATACATAGGAAGGGGAAAAAGTCAGATAAGAAAATAGAGCTGACATGTCATGAAGGCTATTAATTAGGAAGATATAAAACCTACATTATCAAAGATTGGGGTAACATTTCAAAATCATTCTTAACAACTCCATTGAGTCGAGCTCTTAAAATTTCACCAGCCCACCATTAACAGTATTATAGTATTTGCTCCTAAAAAATGTGTCTCTAATTGCTTTAAGAAATTCTTTTAGTTCTAAAGTGACTGGCTAATAGTCATCACTGCATCTGTATAACATCAGTACAGGACAAGAAATGTTCTTTGCCTCCAGCAAGGATAGTTTAAAGGTTAGAGCCAATTTCTGGAGAGCAAAATACAATGCCATTTAAATAAAATCAACTGACTGGTTAAAAATAAAGACTTGAATAAAGGATATAAATTTATTTAATTTTTATTACGATTCTCAGTATCTTAATAAATTGATAAAAAGTCAAAGGAATGGAGATATTTATTAATTCCCCATCATTGTCCAAGCAAAATAGAACAAATTGTTATATAAAAACTTCTGGATAAATTGCCAGCTTACAAATTTTCAAATGTCCTTGATCCTAACTTATCATATAAAAAAAGATTTCTGTAGATATACTTATTTTTTCACATCTCTTAATGAATGTAAAATGTTAGAAGATACTTGACTTTAAAACAACTTAAGTCTCGAATTCTTTATTAGAACAGATTAATAACATAGTGATCAAACATTTATACAAATGCTTCGGTGGCAAACAATACTAGAATCATGATCATAGCAGTCCTCAGCAGAAAGCCAATTGAATTCAAGGTGAAGATGCCCAAGAAAAAGCTTCTCATTGCTTTTTCAATCATCGTTTTCATCAACATTACCACTGTGTGTGTGTCTATGTGTGTGTGTGGTGGGGTCGGGGAGAAGAGACATGAATAGAGACAGAAAGAGAGCACTCAATCTGGCATAAACGTATTCATTTTGTCATTATCAAAGATGTGGAGAAATTTGGACAGATGATATTTGACATGTAACTGAATGGCAATGAAATAAAAGTGATCTATAGTATAATACATCAACCAGTTTTCCAACTATATATCTTTATTCCAGAAAGCCTCATCTGAAATGGAAATACCAAAGGAGGGGTAAGCCACTGATCCCTTATTGCAAATTTAACAGATTTTGTTTAATCATCAAGAGTGGCAGAGACTGACTAGTTATCCATCAAATCCACTTTTTCACCATCTTAAACACACAGCTAGAGTATACTTTCCAGCCTCCATTGAAGTTAGATGTGGCCACAACCTATGAGACCAAGCTACACTTCCAGTTCTGATTCATAAAAACTTCACACACATGATTCTCCATGCCCTTTCTTCTCCTGCCAACTTAACAAAGAAGAGTGTGGCAAGCTTGGGGTACACATATTAAAGATAATAGAGCCACAAGATTAAAGCAGCATAAGTCCCTGGAGAGGGGCCTCCAGCCAATCAGGAGCACCCATTTTGAACTTTTTGTGCATGAAAAATCAACTACTGTGTCAAACCACTGAGAGTTAGGAGTTTAACTGTTACTGCAGTTCCATTACCCTAATACAACCAGCAAAACCTTTAAGGAATGAAATATAGGACAGATAAAACTTTGATGTCAAAGGGAAGAAGTGGCATTGGATGGGTCCTACAGTAGGAAGTACTGGGCAGCCATTAGACAGCTCAGGTGGTCTGAAACATTGGGAAGTGAAGAAGCAACTGTGATAAAATTATTAGCTTTGCTATTTTGCCTGGGGACAGCCTTCATTACAGCAATAAACCTAAAGCCACAAGATGAATCACATCAGCATGATACTATTTATACCTCTGATCCCTATTCATGTTCCTGCTCAAAAGCACAGATTTATAATTTTAATTATATAAAATGTGTAGAGATTTAAACATGTGTTTTAAGTGTTCAATAAGTATTAGAAGATCAATTCATTTTTCTTTAAGCCAAGTAGTGATTTACAGTTTTCCAAGACTTGTACAACCCATTGCAGCCAATAGTCAAGGAGGAACTTGAAAGAGAAGCAGGGAACACTTTAATTACCCCACAATTAATTCCATTTAGGCTATCTCCATGAAATGCAACCACCCTAAGGAACACTAGATCATTCGATTATCGATTTTGATGCATTATTTAGCCCCAAAGCCAAAAGCTATAGTACTGATATTTAGTGTTCTCAGCACTGAATTTAGCAGCAATCCAATGGCAACCTATTCAGTTTGAAGAATATTTTAGTTATTTAGAAGCTATTATCCAATTCATAGGATGAGAGCTTGATCTAAGAGCCTTTGTAATTTTATCCAGGAGATTTTGTGTGTCACCAACTTCAAGAAAAGTAATTTTAAATAGGTTGGGGCATGATCTCAACCAACAACAACAGACAACAACAACGACAACAATAATACATAAGAAATTTTAAAAGACCTACTTCCAGAATCAAATAGCTGTCTCTTGGATTTCCCTTAATTAGAATGCCATGTCTCCCTTTATAGAGAACCACATTCAAATTAAAAGAAAACATCATCAGGGTCAGCTAAACTGGGACCAGTTTTGGCTGAAACCAAAAAAGGTGTAGTTCTCCATTCAAAAATACAAATTTGATCACATTACTGCTCAAAACTTTGTAATGGCTTCCCACTACCTTTAGAATGAAATCCAAAATCCTTTTCATGGCCCATAAGGCTCAAATTATCTGGTCCTTCTGTACTCCCCTAGCTTCATCTATATGTTCCATTCACACTGGTCTTTGAGCTGTTCATAAATGTCCAGCTTCTTCCCACCTCTGGGCCTTTGAATAGGCTCTCTGCCTGGAATGCCCTTCACCCTTACCATCTTCACCCAGATAACCCCAACCCATGTTCAGGTTTCTGTGCAAAATGCCATTTTCCCATCTAGATCTTCTATGAGCTGTCAGATCAGGCTAAAGCCTCCCACTATATGTTCTCATAAGACTTCCTCTATTTCTTGCATTCTTAAACTTCAATAATGTGATAATCTTATTTTTAAAATAAAAAATAAAATTAAATTAAAACATTATCACTGCCAACACAGTATTACTATATCATATCAATCAGGTATGGGACAAAACTATTTGGGATTTTTGTTTTTGTTTTTGTTTGTTTGTTTGTTTTTATGCAGAGGAGATAAAAGACAAAGTTGGACTATAAGGCACTTTTAGAAAGGGCAACATGGAGGGGTCACCCATCACTGGGGAGAGACAGGGATGAAGGCCTTGAATAGGCGTCTAGTTGAAAAGGGGTAGATAAGGAGAGGGAAAGGGGACCGAAGACTAATCTCATAATTTTGCTGCTTGTCTGTTCTGGTCTTCAACTCAATGTGTAAAATAGGATAGCAGATGAGGTAGAAATGAGGGAGTATTGGATCTAATTGGGTGGGAGTCAGAGACATCTTGTAGTTGTTTCACATTTAATCAAGAATACCATGGTTACCAACATGTTCACCTCAAAAAGGGCCATTGATCATTCTGAGCAGAGTGTCTGGAGATTCATTTGCTCTCTGAAAGGTCTGCTTCTCAAATTGTTCTAGTGTTCCTTCAGAGTTACAATTTACCTTTAATGATGAATTTAACTGCTTGATAATAAAATGTATAGTTTTCCATTTAAACAGCTAAAGGATGGTCACCTCCGATTTTTATTAGGCTTCTTAATTACACAAAATTTATCTGATTAGGTGTCTATTAGATAGTGTTATGGGGCAAACAGATGAACCACAACATGATCCTTTATTTTTATTTCCAGACTGAACAGCTCTTGCAGAACTCTTCCTAAATACACACACACACACACACACACACACACACACACACACACACACACACACACACACACACATATATATGTATATATATATATTCATATTGAATATATGAATACATCTCTTTATATTGATTTTAAAAAATAAGTCTAGAGACTAATCAAATTTTAATAGGCTTTTAAAAAATTTTTGTCTTCACTGATGATTAAATTAATATATACTGATAAAATTTAAAAATCTATAAAGTAATAATAGCTGATATTGACTAAGCATGTATTAAGTTATTATGCTAACTACTGTACATCCATAGAACTATTATTATCATTACCACTTACAGAAGAGGAAATTGAAGCTTAGAGAGACCATGTATCCTTCCTGATGTCACATGGGTAGTAAGTGATAGAGCCAGGACTTAGACATAAGAAGTCTATGCTAATGTGATTCAACCATTGTTTCACACTGCTAAATGGTAAATTATACCGTGGATGTCTCTCAGCATTGGGTATGGGTTAGACTAGCTCAAGGGTCAGTCAAGGATGTCTCCTGTGAATGTTATTGATAATTAAAAATAAACTGCTTTTATATTTGACAAGACCCTCTTAATGTCATCTGTTTCAAAATGACTGTACAAGAATGTCCTGTTTCTCAATTCAACCCAAAAGCCCTTAAAGAAGGGTCCTTGAGAATAGATAAAAGACTTAATAGCCAACCAGTAGCTTGGCTTCCTGATACACCTGGGTTTGTGACTCTTCTCTTGGTTTCTGAGGTAAGAATGTCACTACACACACCAAATCTCCAGAACTAATTCATCCAGGAAAACACAAAAGAAGACTAGATTGAAGGAGATGAGATTTAGCTATAGTCCAAGACCTTGTGCTTATTCAATGTGAGGAAGACTGATAGGGTTGTTGCTTGAATGGCATGTAAGTTAGCTCACTTGTGTTCGTGTTCTCTGTCTCTGTCTCTGTCTCTGCCTCTCTCTCTCTCTCTCTCTCTCTCAGAGTGATCAATAACTGCTAGACAAAGTCGCACACAAGAAAGACTGAGACTACTATGTGTTCATGACCACTAGCCTCGGACATGTTCTGAACACCACCTGCAATCCTAACATATGTCTTTGGCCAGTTCCATTTACCACTCTACACAGACTGCTTAAAATTTTCCCATTCTTCCCAAACTTCCATTCCTTGACTCCATCTTCCTCTCTCAGCAAATTACAGAGAAAATTGAAGCCATTAGATATAAACGTTCTCCTCTTCTTGATTACAGACAGAAAAGGCTACATATCCTTGTGTGTGTCTTTTTACAGTTAAGAGCCAGCACTACCAATTGCCTTTTGTTTTCTATAAAATATGAACAATAGTAATACCTAATTAATTGGGTTGTAAAATTTAATGAGTTAATATGTTTAAAGTGTTTAGAATGGTAAGCCCTATTTAATTATTTGCTATTTTGGGTACTATTATTATTATTGTCCTTTCTTCCTGTTATAATAAAGGACCTAGCATTCTTCCTAGCTAAGGTAAATTACTCCATTTGTGTTTAATATCCCTTCTCTTCTCTTTATACCAGGAACCTTTTTTCATTCAACAAATATTTGATAAGTGCCTACTATGTGCCAAACACTTTCCTAAGCATTGGGCATATAGGTAGATATAAAATTATTATATTCAAAGTACAGAAAGAAGTCCATCAGAGCTACAGAAGAATGAAAAAGCTAGTCAAATATGAGATGGGAGAGGTAGCTGGACCCATAATACAGAGGCTCTTGTAAGATTAATGTTTGCTCAGTATCATTGGCTGCTATTTTGTTTCAAGATTATAGACAAAACCATAAATTGAACTTTACATAAGACCTGATAGCAGATATTAGTGAACTATCCAAATGAGTCAAGTATGGAGGTGCTATGGAATGCTAAGATCTACCTTAAAATATTGTCCAATAATAGAGCTCATTCAGTGATTAAAAGAGGCTAAATCAAGAACGTAAGTGTGGCCTTATCAAATCTGCCTAGTGCCACCCATCCCTATTAGTTGTAACTTACATGTTGGCTCCTTAATGATCCTCTCCTCATATTCTTAGTTTATATTATCTCTTTGCTTTGGAATTTTGTTTGTCTCATGATGTGTGGCATAGTGGATAAAAGTGCTGGTTCTGCCATTTTTTAAATAGACAGCTTCATAGCTTCTATGTGTCTGCTTCCTTATCTATAAAGTTAGGATAATAATAGAAACTACATCATATTACTCTTGTAAGTCTTAAATGTTATAGTACATGTCACATGTTTAAAACAGTTCCTGGCCTGTAGAAAATGGTTAAAGTATAATTTCTGGAGACAAGTTTGGCCTGAGTCTCATTCCCAACTCTACATCTTATTAGCTACGTGACCTCAGTTAAGTTAATTTACCTCTCTAACCCTCCATTGCCTCATCTGTAAAATGGGGATGATACCAGTACCTGCCTTACAAGTTGTTATGAGGGTAAAATGAGATAAAATACACAGAAAGTGTTTAGCACATAGTAGTTGCTCTTGTTATTATGATTAAAGTCTCAAACTTTGCATTTAAGAAAAACAGATTTCTTGTGTCCCTCTCTCCATTTATAACTATACTGTGTGCTGCTACATATTTCCTTCCTCATCCCCTGGCCAGTTTCCCAAATCCGAATTATCTTTTTTCTCATGGGATCTCTCCAAGGCTAATGTTCCTATCAACAATCTGACTGCCTACCTAACATTAGGTACACCATTTGTCACCCAAAACAAGGACATCAGACAAGAGTAAACGCATTTCAATTGCCACTTGTTCTATCTTTCTCTATTCATTTTCACAGGTGATTATCACATTTTGGAATTCATCCTCAAATCAGAGTTGTTCCTTGACAGCAAGAAAGAGCAGGCCTGAGGAGGGGCCAGAGGCTGACCATGGGAAACTTACCACACAGAAGATGATAAAGAAGATACAATCAAGCATACAAGGCCTGGAGGCCAAAGTGAAACTATATCAGTTATTCAAAAGGCTAGTGCTTGGGAGGTTATGGATAGGGAATGCTATGTAGCAGAGGTTCTATCAGTGACAAGGAAACTAGAGAGAGTAAGGCAGCAATACTCTGGGATGAAAGAATAGAAAATGATCTCATCTTATCCTCAGTATGACTTCATGCAAATCGATTATGATTTCAGAGTTTTTGTTTTTCCTTTTGTAAAAGAGTTAAGTATCCTCTCTAAAAGGCACTTCTCCCTATGCCATGTAACTAGAAACTTTCATCATCAGAGATTCATTCCTTTAGGTTGAATGGCTATTCCCTAAGATTACCCTTTAAAATTCCTGTTTTCATGGGAGAGATATACATGATCCCATTAGTATGAACCAGGTGAGCAATGGTTGCATTACGTAGGGGAGTCCTAAGGGAATGGGACCCAGGGCTGAGATGTTCTAGTTGGGCAGAGTTGGCTTCATGAAATGTCAAAGCAAGAAGGCAGGCTCAAGTTGTAGCATTTCCATGAGGGCCAAGAGCATATATGGTAAACATAAAGGAAGAGTATGAGCCAGGAGTGGGTGGACCTTTGAAAACAAAGCACCAAAGACCAAATGGCCTCCTAATTTCCCCATTCAGTGGACATTTCTTATTTGACCTCATCATGGAATGACTTGTTTGACCTCTTCTCTTACTCACAAAACTCTCTTTCCCCGAAAGACTCATCTTCGACTTCTCCCTCTCTTTTATCTTCAGTATCAAAATAAATGTGATATCATATTGAGTCTGTTTCTGAAGCATTTTAAAAATCTTGCCCCTCCATTCCATTCCTTCTTTTACTGCCTTAGTCTTTCATCATTTAACACCAGAACACTGCTGCAATCCTTTCTTAACTGATACTATTGCAAAGTTCCTATCCCATTTCTACACTATTACTACACAATGATGTCCAAAATGTCAATACAAACCATGCCTTTCCACAGCTTAAAATTCTTTTGCAAACCAAATGTCTTAACCCTTGCCAAACAATGAATACAACTGAGACACATTAACAGTATTATCAAAATCACAATAGCTCTGAGCTCCCCACCTATTTAAATGCAAGCAGTTCTCTCCAACCTGGAAGCTTGCTCTGGCTAAAGTCACTGCTACCTAGGGGCTCTGAACTTTAGAAACTTCTATGTGGTCTAAGTGGTGCATTATTTGAATATGCATTATTTGAATGTGGTTACTACCATAGCCTCTGGCAAGTTAATTTCCAAGACACCCAGGTCAATGAGAATAGATATCAGAAAAAGAGGACCACTGCTGTCTATTCAATAGTCTTCATCCTACAGCGGGGCAAGTGACTACCCAACCTTCCAAGCAGATACACTTACCCTCTGGCGGAATACCTCTGTAAACACTTACTTGCCCCAGAGGATCATCATCAAGGCCTTCCTTCTACACTATGAAGTCAAACATGAGTGAGAGACACCTCCTAGCTGCCCAGTTCCCCTCCTCTCAGCCTACAGAGAAGCCCTTTTCAGAAATATCTCTTTTCACACTAAACATCTTCTAGGGTGCTAATATTACTCTGAGAACTAGAAAAAGAGCCAGATGAATAGGGATGCCTTTGCTGAGAATTCCCTCAGGATATCTACATACCACTAGCCTAAAATGGAAATAATTTTAAAAGCTAACACTTACATGGTACATATTATATGCCAAGGAAAGTTTTAAGCACTTTAGCATCATATAAAATAGGTTAATATCATACCCATTTTACAGATGAGAAAACTGACAAACATAGATAGGAGTTATGATGAACATAGATAAATGACTTATCCAAGGCTATACAGCTATCACGTTGTAGAGCCAGGATTAAAACCCAGAGAGTTCAAAAATTCATGTACTAAACCATTCATTTTACTGGAATTGTCCCGATGCATCTCTGAGGAGCTGTAATGATTTAGCTCCAACCAAGTATGTGTCTTCTTCTTCCTCTGCCCCAACCAACCACTATCATCCTACTTTGCTGATATTCTTTTAAGACCTTCTAGTCTGTCCCTAAATGTGTGGGGAATGAGGGCAAGTGTTAAAATAGAGGTCTATATACCATGTTTACAAATAAATTGAACAAACTGTTAAGTAAAATATATTCTGTCCTCTTACCTTGATAAATATACCTTCATAACAACCTGGAAGTCCAGGTTTGCAGAATTCCTGGACTACTTAGAGCTCTTCATAAAAATCGGGCAGCACAGGGAAAGCTGCCCACCTCTCTTCTCCTCTTATTCTTGGCTCTGCACTGCACCATCCTGTCTTGTATGTATATGGATGGAACCCCCATTCCGAGTGTGAAAAAACAACCCACACATCGTACAAACAGTCACCATTGGGCCTAGATGTATGCACACTCATGTTGTACTCTGCCTTTGGCAAAAGAGACCCTAAAAAGAGGTTTGTTTATGAAAGCTCTGGAATTGGAGTCTAAGCCATTGATATGAGAGAGAGAGAAAGAGAAGGGGGTAGGGAAGGAGGGACAGAGAAGTTATAATACTATCTGGTACGTAGTAAGCACTATAGAAATCCTAGCTATGATTAATACTCTCATGAAAATATATACATTGTATGTGCAAATCAGATACCCCCCTACCCCCCGCTTAAAAAGGCATAGCAGCTCTAATTGACCATGCACAAAATCCAACATATTTGGGTGAGAATAGGTTTCTGAGATGTAAAAACACAATTTTCCAATCCAAATCTCCTCAGTTTCCATGTGTGAATTCAAACACATGGGGAGAAAAAGAAGTAGCACAGCATCATCACATTTTAAGCAAATTCTCAATCTGTTGGTGAAGAAAATTAAGCATAAAAATTAAGTAAAAAAAAGTTATCAAGCTCATTCTGATTAACTCAACCATTTCTCAACACAAATCCAGAAATTACTAGTTTTTTCTTTTTCTATTCTATGTAAGAGCAAAGAGTTGGGGGGAAAAAGACATGCAATGTATGAAAATCAAATAAGTGGTATGGAGGAGAAAACTGAAAGTTTCTCTAATCCAAGTTAATTTCCCCTGGGTTCCAGAAATTCCACCAAATGAAACTTATTTTCTTGGGTTAAGGCATTGTCTTTTCCAGGAATCACACTTTGAAATGTAATTATAGACTAGGAAGTCATTTATTAGCCTTAAATGATCAGTATGAAATTCACCACCAGATGACCAAGAGCTGAGAACAAGGTCCTAGGGTGTAAATTCCCCAAGGTCTTCACTGGAGTCCAGAAAAGAGCAGAGGTGTGAAAATTAGTGAACCCCAGAGCTCTGGGGACAGAACCAGAAAGGCAGAGCAGGCCCAGAATGTCCTTGCATTAAGGGTTGTATCTTTACAACTCAACAACAACAAAAAACAAACCTAGTTAAAAAAATGAGTAAAGGACTTGAATAGACATTTCTCTAAGGAAGACATGGCCAATAATCACATGGAAAGATGTTCAATGTCAACAAATGATCTGAGAAATGCAAATGAAAACCAGATTTAAAAGACTATTATTTAAATAAAACAGAAAATAACAAGTATTGGCGAGAATTTGGAGGAATTGGAGTTCTTGTACATTATTAGTGGTACTGTAAATTGGTATTTCCACTGTAGAAAACAGTATAGCAGTTCCTCAAAAAACTAAAGATAGAATTAGTAGATAATCCAGCAATTCTACTTCTGGGAATATACCCGAGAATTGAAAACAGGAACTCAAATATATATGTACATACCCATGTTCATATCAGTATTATTCACAATACCCAAAAGGAGGAAACAATCCAAATGTCCCTGAAAAGATTAATGAATAAACAAAATGTGGTATATTCACTGAACAGAATATTATTCAGCCTTTAAAAGTAGGAAAATTACATGCTATAACATGGATGTTCCTTGAAGACATTATATTAAGTGAAATAAGCCAGTCACATAATGACAGATATTGTATAATTCCACTTCTATGAGATACCCAGAATAGGAAAGTTCATAGAGACAGAAAGTAGAATGACGGTTTCCAGGGACTGGGAACCAAGAGGTATTCAGGAGTTAGTGTTTAATGGGTACAGAGTTTCAATTTGGGAAAACGAAAAAAATTCTGGAGAAAGATGGTGATGACGGTTGCATATCAATGTGAATGTATTTAATGACACTGAACTGTACACTTAAAAATGTTTAAGTGGTAAATTTTATGTTATGTATATTTTACCACAATTTTAAAACTTATTATTAACTGCCTACCATAATACTTCTAACCCTCACAAGAATACAATGTGACTGATATTTATAAAATTTTTAAAAAGAGTTGTAGCTTATGTTTTGTATTCCAGATCATAGTTTGTTTCGAACTTTGAATAGGGGTTTCAAAATCTTGGAACAAACTTGATACTCTAGGGAGGTATGGGCTCTGAGACTGCAAAACAGAACACATTTCCCTCTGACAGCAATTTATGGATTGAGAGCATAGAGCAGAGTTTCTTTTTTCTTTTTTGATCTCTTATTTTTCAGTTGTTGTTGGTATACAATATTATATTAGTTTCAGATATACAACATAGTGATTATACATTTATATAAATTATAGAGTGGTCACCTCAATAAATCTATTACCCATCTGACACCATATATAGTTATTGCAATATTAATGGCTATATTCCTTATGTTGTACTTTACAATTCCATGACTATTTTCCAACAACCAATTTGTACTTCTTAAACCCTTCCCCTTTTTTACTCACTCCTCCAAACCACCCTCCCATCTGGCAACCCTCAAAATGTTCTCTGTATCTAAGTTTGTTTCTGGTTTATTTTGTTCCTTAGATTCCACATGTAAGTGAAATCATATGGCATTTGTCTTTCTCTGTCTGACTTACTCCACTTAGCAAAATACTATCTAGGTCCATCCATGCTGTTACAGATAGCAATATTTCATTATCTTATTTATTTATTTTTATGGCTGAGTAATATTCCATTGTATACGTGTACCACCTCTTCTTTATCCATTCATCCATTGATGGACACCCAGGATGCCTCCATATCTTGGCTATTGTAAATAATGCTAAAATGAACATGTGGATGTGCATGTCTCTTCAAAGTAGCGTTTTGGGTTTCTTCTAATAAATACCCAGAGTGGGATTACTGGGTCCCTCTTTGTCTCTTGTCATAGCCTTTGTTTTAAAGGCTATTTTGTCTGGTATAAGTATTGCTACCACAGATTGTTTTGTTTTATTTTGTTTTGTTTCATTTTGATTTTCAGTCTGTATGTGTCTTTCGATCTGAAGTGAGTCTCTTGTAGGCAGCATATGTAAAGGTCTTGTTTTCTTATCCATTCAGCCACCCTATCTTTTGACTGGAGCATTTAATTCTTTTTCATTTGAAGAACTTGTTGGTAGATATGTAGTTTTTGCCATTTTATTATTCATATTTTTGATACTTTTTTTTTATTCTTCTTAAAGAAGTTCCTCTAACATTTCCTGTAATACTGGCTTGGTGTTGATGAACCTTTTTTCTTGTTGCTGTTCTGATTGGGTGTTTTCTTGTCTAGGAAGCTCTTTATCTATCCTTCAATTCTAAATGATAACTTTGCTGGGTAGAGTAATCTTGGTTGTAGGTCCTTGCTTTACATCACTTTGAGTATTTCATGCAAATCTCTTTTGGCCTGCAGACTTTCTGTTGTAAAATCAGGTGACAAATTTATGGGAGCTCACTTGTTGGTAACTAATTGCTTTCTGCTTGCTGCTTTTAAGATTCTCTCTTTATCTTTAATCTTTGGCACTTTAATTATGGTATTTCTTGGTATGGACCTCTTTAGGTTCCTATTGTTTGGGACTCTCTGCTCTTCCTGGACTTGTCTATTTCCTTCACCATTTTAGGGAAGTTTTTCATCATTATTTCTTCAAAAAAAGTTTTTTAATTTCTTGCTCTCTCTCTTCTTCTTCTGGTACCTCTATGAGACAAAAGTTGTTACACTTGATGTTATCCCAGAGGCCTCTTAAGCAATTCTCATTTTTTGGGATTCTTTTTTCTTGTTGCTGTTCTGATTGGGTGTTTTCTGCTACTGTGTCTTCTAAATCACTGATTTGATCCTCTGATTCATCTAATCTACTGTTAATTCCTTCTAGTATTCTTCATTTCAGTTATTTATTCTTCATTTCTGACCACTTCTTTTTTTCTGTTTTCTATCTCCTGGTTAAAGTTCTCACTGAGTTCCTCTACTCTTTCCCTAAGTTCATTGAGCATCCTTATACCAGTGTTTTGAACTCTGCATCTAGTAGATTGCTTGTCTCCATTTTGTTGAGTTCTTTTTCTGGAGCTTTGTATTGTTCTTTAATGTGGGACATATTTCCTTGTATCCCCATTTTGGTTGCCTCCCTGCATTTGTTTCTATGTACTAGGTAGGGTTCCTAAGTCTCCTGGTCTTAGTAGAGTAGCTTTATGCAGTAGGTGTCCTGTGGGGCCAAGTGGTACAGTCTTCCCTGGTCACCTGAGCCAGGTGCTCCAGGTATGTCTCATGTATGGGTTGTGTGTCTCCTCCTATTTTAGTTGAGCCTTGGTTGCTGTTTACATGTCGATGGAGGGTTGACCCTTGGGCTGACTGGTTGTGAGGACCGGCCGGTGAGGGGCCAACCCTACAGAGCAGGATTCGCTTTAGCAGAGCTCTGGTGCCTGCCCAGTCTACCCTTCAGGTGTGTTCTCTTCAGATGCTGCCCTGGGTGCTGCTCCATCTCTGGCCCTCGTCAAAGCTGGCCACTAGGCATGCCAGCCCAAGGGTCTCCTGGTAGAGGCCCAGCTGCAGGCCAAGTTTAGCCACAGCCTATGCACTTCTGTTGCCACCTGGCAAGAGTTACCAAGCAATCCACAGATGGCTGCCACCTGTGCTGGTCTTAGAGGTGCCTCGAGAGGCCAAGCCAGGAACTGATGCCAGATGCCACTAGTGCCAGGCTTGGGGCTGCACAGCAAGGGATATGGGGCACACTGTAGCAAGATGCTGCTTCTTTGGGTTTTGTGAGCCTTTAAGAGATTTTAGAAAAATCCGTAGCATGCCAAAGACGGGCCAGTTGTATGGAAAAAAATCACTTGAAGCGGCTTGGGTGGGCTCGCAAGCTGGGAGCGGGAGGGTCTCAGGGAATCACCTGGGTGAGGTGACCTGTGTTAGCCAGGTTGATGGAGACTCAGATATGATGGCCACCTGCGTCTACACACTGGGAGGG